>NC_136901.1:95954831-95979831 GCF_949606895.1 Notothenia rossii
TGTGCGTCACTCTTTAGTGTCCCCTGGTCTCCCAGCTGTGTGCGTCACTCTTTAGTGTCCCCTGGTCTCCAGCTGTGTGCGTCACTCTTTTGTGTCCCCTGGTCTCCCAGCTGTGTGCCTCACTCTTTAGTGTCCCCTGGTCTCCAGCTGTGTGCGTCACTCTTTTGTGTCCCCTGGTCTCCTCAAGCTGCTGAATGGTCTCTAAATGTGTTGCTGCTGTTGAAGTTTCTTCATGAGGAACATTTGGGTTTTTAGATAACATTAGACGCTTTTATCCAAAGCGACTTACATACATTCAGTATTGTAGACAATCCCCACAGGAGCAATTTGGGTGAAGTGTCTCAGGGACACAACGTTCAAACTTGCTACCCCCTGATTCGAAGTCCAGCACACTAGCCACTGAGCCACAGCCGCCCCTTATTATGAGATTTATGAGATATCTCCAGAAACAGACAAAGTTAGTAAGACAGGTCCTGAAGCTGTATCTCCTTCCTCTGGTCTGCCAGAGGACGCGTTGAGGACGCGTTGAGGACCAGAGCCTCAGGTTAGAGTTATTGATCTGAAGGAACACGTTTATTTATCACTCCTCAGTGTATGGCTCTTTATCACGCGCTGTGTCCTCAGGATCAATAAAGTTAGAATAAACTTGATCAACATCAAGCGTCCAGAATCAATTACTTCAAATACTCGGAAGTACTTTTTATTTTGCTCCTTCATACATACTTCATATCTAAAGAGTCCCTATCACTCTCTGTGTGGTGTTCCCTCTCTTATAGTGTGTTCTGTTGCTTTAAGTGCATGTAAATGGTCTGCAGGAGAGGACTCTTTAAAGTAGAGACAATACATACTGATATACACCTGAACATCAGCAGGAGAGGACTCTTTAAAGTAGAGACAATACATACTGATATACACCTGAACATCAGCAGGAGAGGACTCTTTAAAGTAGAGACACTACATACTGATATACACCTGAACATCAGCAGGAGAGGACTCTTTAAAGTAGAGACAATACATACTGATATACACCTGAACATCTGCAGGAGAGGACTCTTTAAAGTAGAGACACTGCATACTGATATACACCTGAACATCAGCAGGAGAGGACTCTTTAAAGCAGAGACACTACATACTGATATACACCTGAACATCAGCAGGAGAGGACTCTTTAACGTAGAGACACTACATACTGATATACACCTGAACATCAGCAGGAGAGGACTCTTTAAAGTAGAGACACTGCATACTGATATACACCTGAACATCAGCAGGAGAGGACTCTTTAAAGCAGAGACACTACATACTGATATACACCTGAACATCAGCAGGAGAGGACTCTTTAAAGTAGAGACACTACATACTGATATACACCTGAACATCAGCAGGAGAGGACTCTTTAAAGTAGAGACACTGCATACTGATATACACCTGAACATCAGAAGGAGAGGACTCTTTAAAGTAGAGACACTACATACTGATATACACCTGAACATCAGCAGCAGAGGACTCTTTAAAGTAGAGACACTACATACTGATATACACCTGAACATCAGCAGGAGAGGACTCTTTAAAGTAGAGACACTACATACTGATATACACCTGAACATCAGCAGGAGAGGACTCTTTAAAGTAGAGACATTACATACTGATATACACCTGAACATCAGCAGGAGAGGACTCTTTAAAGTAGAGACACTACATACTGATATACACCTGAACATCAGCAGGAGAGGACTCTTTAAAGTAGAGACACTACATACTGATATACACCTGAACATCAGCAGGAGAGGACTCTTTAAAGTAGAGACACTACATACTGATATACACCTGGACATCAGCAGGAGAGCACTCTTTAAAGCTCACATCTGTAAATCCTCAGTGCGTGAGGGGGGGGCGGGTCATCCTGTTTCTGAAGCAGAGATTTCTGAGCGGTGATTCAGCCGACGTGTTGAAACTCGCTTTAAAGAGTTCACTTCAGCACAAATCCCCCCCTAAGGCTGCCAAAAACAGGGGAACTAAGAAGAGATGAATTACAGATAATAAGACGGGTTGAGTCACACACATCACACACGCACACACACCATATAAAACATCCATCATTAAATAAGAGTCTAACAAAGGCTGCCGCGAAACCATGGAAACAAAACTTTAATTCGTCTGGTTTTAAACGTTTCTGTAGAAGTAACGCGAGGGCAAGTCCACACACATATACACACACACACACACACACACACACACACACACACACACACACACACACACACACACACACACACACACACACACACACACACACACACACACACACAAACTCTTGTGAAATAGCGGAGACGTCCTTAATGGACTTTCAGGAAGCGATTAGAGGAACTATCTGACCTGCAGGACACTCAGAGTTGTTCATGGAATCGTGTGCAGATTATCATCGGAGTATAAAGACAGTTAGCCGATAAGGCCGTGTGATTGGCTCTCAGGGAATCAGATATTAAACAAACAGAAAACTGTGAACGATAATGATACCAAGATTAACTTTTAGATTTCGTAAAATTGAACACAGCTCTTTCATTCAATCACATATTTTAAAGATATATATATTGTCTTTTTAATTTATGCCTTTCTTTTTAGAATCTGGATTTTGATCCTGATTGAAAAAAAGTGTGTGTGTGTGTGTGTGTGTGTGTGTGTGTGTGTGTGTGTGTGTGTGTGTGTGTGTGTGTGTGTGTGTGTGTGTGTGTGTGTGTGTGTGTGTGTGTGTGTGTGTGTGTGTGTGTGTGTGTGTGTGTGTGTGTGTGTGTGTGTGTGTGTGTGTGTGTGTGTGTGTGTGTGTGTGTGTGTGTGTGTGTGTGTGTGTGTGTGTGTGTGTGAAAATGAATCCTCTCTTATCTAATCTGTGTGATTAGAAAATGCTTGTTGGCAGTCGACAGTCTTAAAGGTTCCTGCAGCTCCTCTGATAGCGGGGGGGGGGGGGCTCAAAGGTCGGTCCGGCCTCCTCCCCCTGATAATGAAGAGCCTCGTTATCTACCTGCAGACTTCAGGTGAACTTCCAACGCTGCAGCAGATAAACACGTTGTTGTTGTTGTTGACCAGCTGTCAATCAAAGAGATATCAAATATTAAAGTGTCTCTGCTTTAAAGAGTCCTCTCCTGCTGATGTTCAGGTATATATCAGTATGTAGTGTCTCTGCTTTAAAGAGTCCTCTCCTGCTGATGTTCAGGTGTATATCAGTATGTAGTGTCTCTACTTTAAAGAGTCCTCTCCTGCTGATGTTCAGGTGTATATCAGTATGTAGTGTCTCTACTTTAAAGAGTCCTCTCCTGCTGATGTTCAGGTGTATATCAGTATGTAGTGTCTCTACTTTAAAGAGTCCTCTCCTGCTGATGTTCAGGTGTATATCAGTATGTAGTGTCTCTACTTTAAAGAGTCCTCTCCTGCTGATGTTCAGGTGTATATCAGTATGTAGAGTCTCTACTTTAAAGAGTCCTCTCCTGCTGATGTTCAGGTGTATATCAGTATGTAGTGTCTCTACTTTAAAGAGTCCTCTCCTGCTGATGTTCAGGTGTATATCAGTATGTAGTGTCTCTACTTTAAAGAGTCCTCTCCTGCTGATGTTCAGGTGTATATCAGTATGTAGTGTCTCTACTTTAAAGAGTCCTCTCCTGATGATGTTCAGGTGTATATCAGTATGTAGTGTCTCTACTTTAAAGAGTCCTCTCCTGCTGATGTTCAGGTGTATATCAGTATGTAGTGTCTTTACTTTAAAGAGTCCTCTCCTGCTGATGTTCAGGTGTATATCAGTATGTAGTGTCTCTACTTTAAAGAGTCCTCTCCTGCTGATGTTCAGGTGTATATCAGTATGTAGTGTCTCTACTTTAAAGAGTCCTCTCCTGCTGATGTTCAGGTGTATATCAGTATGTAGTGTCTTTACTTTAAAGAGTCCTCTCCTGTTGATCTTCAGGTGTATATCAGTATGTAGTGTCTCTACTTTAAAGAGTCCTCTCCTGCTGATGTTCAGGTGTATATCAGTATGTAGTGTCTCTACTTTAAAGAGTCCTCTCCTGCTGATGTTCAGGTGTGTATCAGTATGTAGTGTCTCTACTTTAAAGAGTCCTCTCCTGATGTTCAGGTGTATATCAGTATGTAGTGTCTCTACTTTAAAGAGTCCTCTCCTGCTGATGTTCAGGTGTATATCAGTATGTAGTGTCTTTACTTTAAAGAGTCCTCTCCTGCTGATCTTCAGGTGTATATCAGTATGTAGTGTCTCTACTTTAAAGAGTCCTCTCCTGCTGATGTTCAGGTGTATATCAGTATGTAGTGTCTTTACTTTAAAGAGTCCTCTCCTGCTGATCTTCAGGTGTATATCAGTATGTAGTGTCTCTACTTTAAAGAGTCCTCTCCTGCTGATGTTCAGGTGTATATCAGTATGTAGTGTCTTTACTTTAAAGAGTCCTCTCCTGCTGATCTTCAGGTGTATATCAGTATGTAGTGTCTCTACTTTAAAGAGTCCTCTCCTGCTGATGTTCAGGTGTATATCAGTATGTAGTGTCTCTACTTTAAAGAGTCCTCTCCTGCTGATGTTCAGGTGTATATCAGTATGTAGAGTCTCTACTTTAAAGAGTCCTCTCCTGCTGATGTTCAGGTGTATATCAGTATGTAGTGTCTCTACTTTAAAGAGTCCTCTCCTGCTGATGTTCAGGTGTATATCAGTATGTAGTGTCTCTACTTTAAAGAGTCCTCTCCTGCTGATGTTCAGGTGTATATCAGTATGTAGTGTCTCTACTTTAAAGAGTCCTCTCCTGCTGATGTTCAGGTGTATATCAGTATGTAGTGTCTCTACTTTAAAGAGTCCTCTCCTGCTGATGTTCAGGTGTATATCAGTATGTAGTGTCTTTACTTTAAAGAGTCCTCTCCTGCTGATGTTCAGGTGTATATCAGTATGTAGTGTCTCTACTTTAAAGAGTCCTCTCCTGCTGATGTTCAGGTGTATATCAGTATGTAGTGTCTCTACTTTAAAGAGTCCTCTCCTGCTGATGTTCAGGTGTATATCAGTATGTAGTGTCTTTACTTTAAAGAGTCCTCTCCTGTTGATCTTCAGGTGTATATCAGTATGTAGTGTCTCTACTTTAAAGAGTCCTCTCCTGCTGATGTTCAGGTGTATATCAGTATGTAGTGTCTCTACTTTAAAGAGTCCTCTCCTGCTGATGTTCAGGTGTGTATCAGTATGTAGTGTCTCTACTTTAAAGAGTCCTCTCCTGATGTTCAGGTGTATATCAGTATGTAGTGTCTCTACTTTAAAGAGTCCTCTCCTGCTGATGTTCAGGTGTATATCAGTATGTAGTGTCTTTACTTTAAAGAGTCCTCTCCTGCTGATCTTCAGGTGTATATCAGTATGTAGTGTCTCTACTTTAAAGAGTCCTCTCCTGCTGATGTTCAGGTGTATATCAGTATGTAGTGTCTTTACTTTAAAGAGTCCTCTCCTGCTGATCTTCAGGTGTATATCAGTATGTAGTGTCTCTACTTTAAAGAGTCCTCTCCTGCTGATGTTCAGGTGTATATCAGTATGTAGTGTCTTTACTTTAAAGAGTCCTCTCCTGCTGATCTTCAGGTGTATATCATTGTTACAACCCGGCTCGTGTGCTGTAACAAAAAGCTGAGAGCCCAGACGAGGGGTATGAAAATATAACAATCCTTTAATAGCGGACACCAAAATAGACAGCCGCGGTTCGAGGCTCACACGGGGAGTGTGCGAGAGGAATGAGAGAGGAATGAGAGAGGGATGAGAGAGGGATGAGAGAGGGATGAGAGAGGAATGAGAGAGGGATGAGAGAGGTATGAGAGAGGGATGAGAGAGGAATGAGAGAGGGATGAGAGGGATGAGAGAGGAATGAGAGAGGGATGAGAGAGGAATGAGAGAGGAATGAGAGAGGTATGAGAGAGGGATAAGAGAGGAATGAGAGAGGGATGAGAGAGGGATGAGAGAGGAATGAGAGAGTCTCCCGAACGCGACGGGCCGTCTTATGGCAGCTGCCCAGGTGCAGCTCGTCAGTCCACAATCACCCACAGCTCTGGAACCTGCAAACAAGGGGAGAGAGCCCACGGAGCGCCTGGTGGTGTGGAGGGGTCGTCACACTCACTCCCATAAAGGAAGGGGTTCCACTAAGAACACAGTCAACAGGACCCTCTTCACACCAACAGTGAACATCCCAATGTTCCCCACACATTTTACTTTTATTTATTTTTTCTATTTGACATTACTTTTATCTGTAGGCTACATCAAAACAGTAAAATGAACATTGAACGGATCTGTACCGACCGTTTGTACTTCCTGTTCTTTCCTCCTTCCCATCTCATCAACTCCGGCTCCCAACGAGGCACTTGAAGAGCTCGGAGCTCTAGACAAAGCATCGGCCACCACGTCATCCAAACCTTTAATGTGGCGGATGTCCAGTCAATAGGCCTGTAGATAAAGCATGCACCGCATCAACCTGTGATTTGGGACTACAAACTGAGTGCAGGAAGGAGATGGGGTTATGGTCTGTGTACACAGCCAGAGGAACACGAGAGCCTACATGCACGGCAACTTGCTGTAATGCCCAGATGAGCACCAGGGTTTCCTTTTCGATCACCGAGTAGTTCAACTGGAACGAGTTACATTTCTTAGAATAGAAACTCACGGGGCGATCCTCCCCACTGCCATCAGCTTGGAACAGTACGGCTCCTGTCCCGACATCACTTGCATCCACATGCAGTTGGAAAGGTCGATCCATGCAAGGAGTGGCAAGCACAGGAGGTGAAGACAGAACAGACTTGACATTACCAAAAGCCTGCTGGCACACGTCTGTCCAAACATAACGGGCTTAACCTTTCAGGGGAGCTACCACAGCGGAAAAGTTTTTACAAAAACTGCGATAGCTCCCAACTAAACCAAGGACACGCTGAAGTTCTTTTTTGGTGGTGGGAACTGGGTACTTAGTTATCGCACTCACGGTGGCCTCGACGGCACACACAGTCCCCTGCCCTACCACTTTGCCGAGGTAAGACACGGTGGCCTTCACTGTCAGGCACGCCTCACTCAACCGGTCAAACAGTCCCTCAATACGGGCCAAATGTTCCTCCCACGTATCGCTATAGATCACAACGTCATCCAAGTACACGGCACAACCTTCCAACCCCGACACCACCCTGTTCACAAGTCTCTGGAAGGTAGAGGGAGCATTACGCAGACCAACACTCATCACATTATTACACCCTCAGGATTATACTCCTATAAAGGCAGAGATCTCCTTAGCCCGTGGAGAGAGTGGAACCTGCCAGTAACCCTTTAGAAGGTCCAATCTGCTCACACACTGCTCAGAACCAACCTGATCAATACATCCTCCATACGGGGCAGTGGATACGTATCGGGTTTAGTAACAGCGTTAACCTTCCGATAACCTGTGCAAAACCTAGGACTTTGATCAGACTTCTCCACAAGCAGGGTGATGCCCAGCTTGAACATGAAGGTTCGGCGATGCCATTTCCAAGCATGTACTTGATCTCTGTGTCTATTACCTGACGTTTTTCCTCAGACACACGATAGAAACGCTGACGGATGGGATACGCACCCTCTACATCTATATCATGCACTATCATGTGTGTTTGGCTTGGTGTATCACTGAATAGACACAGATGACTATGAATCAGAGCAGTCAACTCAGACCTTCCTTCTGCCCACAAATGACCCAACAGTGACTCAAGATTACGCAAAGTTTCAGTATTCTTCAATTTCCCCCCGAAACAAGCTCTCATCAGGCGCTGTAACCCCATCGCCCTCCCTCCGGAGAACGGACTCCCTACTGAGAGAGGTTTAGACTCACTAGTAGTGTCTCTACTTTAAAGAGTCCTCTCCTGCTGATGTTCAGGTGTATATCAGTATGTAGTGTCTCTACTTTAAAGAGTCCTCTCCTGCTGATGTTCAGGTGTATATCAGTATGTAGTGTCTCTACTTTAAAGAGTCTTCTCCTGCTGATGTTCAGGTGTATATCAGTATGTAGTGTCTCTACTTTAAAGAGTCCTCTCCTGCTGATGTTCAGCTGTATATCAGTATGTAGTGTCTCTACTTTAAAGAGTCCTCTCCTGCTGATGTTCAGGTGTATATCAGTATGTAGTGTCTCTACTTTAAAGAGTCCTCTCCTGCTGATGTTCAGGTGTATATCAGTATGTAGTGTCTCTACTTTAAAGAGTCCTCTCCTGCTGATATCCAGGTGTATATCAGTATGTAGTGTCTCTACTTTAAAGAGTCCTCTCCTGCTGATGTTCAGGTGTATATCAGTATGTAGTGTCTCTACTTTAAAGAGTCCTCTCCTGCTGATGTTCAGGTGTATATCAGTATGTAGTGTCTCTACTTTAAAGAGTCCTCTCCTGCTGATGTTCAGGTGTATATCAGTATGTAGTGTCTCTACTTTAAAGAGTCCTCTCCTGTTGATGTTCAGGTGTATATCAGTATGTAGTGTCTCTACTTTAAAGAGTCCTCTCCTGTTGATGTTCAGGTGTATATCAGTATGTAGTGTCTCTACTTTAAAGAGTCCTCTCCTGCTGATGTTCAGGTGTATATCAGTATGTAGTGTCTCTACTTTAAAGAGTCCTCTCCTGTTGATGTTCAGGTGTATATCAGTATGTAGTGTCTCTACTTTAAAGAGTCCTCTCCTGTTGATGTTCAGGTGTATATCAGTATGTAGTGTCTCTACTTTAAAGAGTCCTCTCCTGCTGATGTTCAGGTGTATATCAGTATGTAGTGTCTCTACTTTAAGAGAATCACTTCCTGTTTGTGTGTCTCTCGATGCTTTTACTTTGGTAAGAGAGTCTCTTCCTGTTTGTGTGTCTCTCGATGCTTTTACTTTGGTAAGAGAGTCACTTCCTGTTTGTGTGTCTCTCGATGCTTTTACTTTGGTAAGAGAGTCACTTCCTGTTTGTGTGTCTCTCAATGCTTTTACTTTGGTAAGAGAGTCACTTCCTGTTTGTGTGTCTCTCAATGCTTTTACTTTGGTAAGAGAGTCACTTCCTGTTTGTGTGTCTCTCGATACTTTTACTTTGGTAAGAGAGTCACTTCCTGTTTGTGTGTCTCTCGATGCTTTTACTTTGGTAAGAGAGTCACTTCCTTTGTATCTGCAGGTCACTTCCCTAACAAGGCGATGCCGTCAGCCGGCACGTTGCCATGGTTACAGGGAATCCTCTGCAACGCCAACAACCCTTGTTTCAGGAGCCCGACGCCTGGAGAGAGTCCGGGGGTCGTGGGAAACTTCAACGACTCCATGTGAGGCTCTTATTCTGAAAATCCAATCTGCATTCATCTAGAAAACGATGAAAGAGTAAAGATTACCCTTTGACTTAAAACACACTAGACTTTTATTCTGAAAAATATTAATTTAAAAAAAAGAACCTTCTGTAAACCTTAGCTGCTTACATTTACAGACTTTTATTCTGAAAATCAGCTTGAATTAAGTTAACGATGAAAGAGTAAAGCAGACCCTTAATTTCGACTTGAAGAAGAACTATATATTACATAGACCTTTATTCTGAAAGTCTGATTTTATCTTAAATGTTATAGTAAAGTCGTTTTTTAAAGATGGACTCTCTCTGAACTTCAACAGATTTATTCAAACTGTGGTTCTTCAAACTTCAGCTGCTTACATTTGACAGACTTTTATTCAGAAAATAAACTTCAAATTTAGAAAGATGAACTTTCTTTCTTACATTTGACAGACTTTTATTCTGAAAATCCAAACATATGTCAGTTTCTCTTCCCTCGTGGTTCTGTCAGTTCTCTTCTTCTTTACGATATCTGACTTTATAACGTGGTGTTTTATTGAACTTTGACCTCTGCTCCAGAATCTCACGCTTGTTCTCCGACGCCAAGAAGATTCTGCTCTACAGCCAGAACGACAAGAACCTGGAGGGCTTCAAAGAACTGGCCCACGCTCTGAAGGAGCTGCAGGAGAGCCGCTCAGGTACCAGAACCTCTCACAGAGCCACAACCTCTAACAGAACCACAACCTCTAACAGAATCTCTAACAGAACCACAACCTCTAACAGAACCACAACCTCGAACACAACCTCTAACATAACCAAAACCTCGAACAGAACCTCGAACAGAACCACAACCTCTAACCCAACCTCTGACATAACCACAACCAGAACCACTGACACAACCAGGACCAGAACCTCTAGCACAACCAGGACCACAACCTCTAATAGAACCACAACCTTTCACAGAACTAGAACCAGAACCACTAACACAACCACAACCTCTCACAGAACTAGAACCAGAACCACTAACACAACCATAACCTCTCACAGAACTAGAACCAGAACCACTAACAGAACCAGGACCACAACCTCTAACAGAACCAGAACCACTGACACAACCAGGACCAGAACCACTGGCACAACCAGGACCAGAACCTCTAGCACAACCAGGACCACAACCTCTAATAGAACCACAACCTCTCACAGAACTAGAACCAGAACCACTAACACAACCACAACCTCTCACAGAACTAGAAACAGAACCACTAACACAACCAGGACCACAACCTCTAACAGAACCAGAACCACTGACACAACCAGGACCAGAACCACTAACACAACCAGAACCAGGATCCTCTGGGGTCCTGATTTAGAACCAGGTTCAGGTCTCTCAGGTTCTGGTTCTTCAGCCTCACTGCACTCTGAGAATGTGCTCCTTTGTGTTTTTAATTTGCACTCTGCTCCTTAATCTCTGCCACAAAGAGGGGGGGGGGGGGGGGGGGGGGGGCTCACCTGAAGGCTGGGAAGAAAACGTTTTTGAGACTTTAAAAAGTGACGGTAAGACTTAAGCTGTTCCAGTTCTGCTAACACAGAGACCTAAAGAGACCCGAAGGGACCTGAAGGTTCAGGTCTCTCAGGTTCTGGAGGGACCCGAAGGGACCCGAAGGTTCAGGTCTCTCAGGTTCTGGAGGGACCTGAAGGGACCTGCTTTCAGTCTGCTAATATGGAAAATAATCTACAAATATGAAATATAAAAGTGATAATGACAGGTCTGACTCAGGGTCAGTTTCCTCCCACGGTTAGACTGTTAAACTCCTGAACTCTGTGAAGAGCATCCAGAACATTCCTCTGTTGCATCTTGCTGATTATTTATCTAATTATTGCATGACATGACTTGTTAGACGCTTTTATCCAAAGAGACTTACATACTCAATACCGTGGGCAATCCCCATAGGAGCACTTTGGGGTGAAGTGTCTCAGGGACACAACGACATGCTGACTGCAGTGGGGTTTGAACCTGTGACCCCCTGATCTGATCACCAACGCTCTATCCACTGCGCCACACTCCTCCCATCTAATGAATAGTTCCATTCAAAGCAGCGTGAAAAGGAAGGTCTTCAGTCTGGATCTAAAAGGACCTGCAGGTTTCTGGGAGTTAGATTCAGATGTTTGGAGCTGAACTCCTCCAGGTTCAGTTCTGACTCTGGGACACACTGGAGCAAAGGCTGCTCCACAAATAAGTAAATATAGAATAGAAACAAGGGGTTTCTGCTTGTAGTAAAGGTAGGTAGGTAGGAACGGAGAAAGCAGCTCGAGTGCGCTAGAATCTGAAAGTACGCAGCCGAACAAAATGTGCCACTTCCTTCAGACTTCCTCACAGAGCTCCTCCTCCAACACACACGAACGCGCTCATGACCAATGAGGGCAGAGATCAGTTTGTGCACAGATGGAAGGCTGACAGGCAGGTAGGACATCCAGTTACTTTAGCCGGCTCAGATGATTGGTCGTGCTTTTTACAGAACTACGGCTTCCACTGATGAGATTTTTTTAATGTATTTTTTGTCAAAGCTCTTCAGATATTCATTGCTATCGGGATGTTAAGAGCATTCCATGGAATATAACAACAAGTGTTTCTGAAGTGAATTACCTACCCCACCTTTAAGTGAACAAATCTGCAAATAGAACAAGTACAGAATGGCTTGGTGAGATTTCTTGAAGTAAAGATGTGATATTTAGATAAATGAAATCTTGTATTTAGCTGAGAACTTATTTTGAACTATGTTTGACCAGAATTAAGGAATTTGTTACAAAAAAAGCCAGAAATGCTCAGACGCTGTCTTCTGATGTTAGATGGAGATTTCTTATAAAATAAAATGTTCTGAAGAGACTTTGACTCAAAAAGATGCGCAAGATGCCTTTACCAAACAAAAGAGGACCAGGTCTCATATCGAGTGTAACCACGTATTCTGAGTAGAAATTAGAGAAATATACTTGGCATGATTTTACATTTGCAGACCAGAAGACCTGAGAGTTATGGACGGTTCTTCTTGCAGCAGCAGAACAGACTTCAGTGGGTCTTCTCCTCATCTCTACTGTAGCTGCTGAGAGTGGAGGCTGGAAACCTGATACATGGAATAAAAGTCTGAAAATATGTAATCCAGACCGAGGTCTAATGACCGGGGGGGGGGGTCCTCAGAGATCACCGCTCTGAACTCGGGGAGTTTGTGCAGCTGCTCCCCCCCCCCCCCCCCCCCCCCAGGGTCACTCAGTTCTCTCTCTGGAGGTCTGTCCCTGCAGAGGAACCTCATGTTTTAATAACCCTCAGAAACTCTGGCGCTCACCCTGCGTCCGAAAACAGGTCGCTTGTAATAAGTAACAAAATCTGCCAATAGAACAAGTGAACATTAGCTTCTTTAGATTCCTTGAAATAAGAAGGAATATTTAGATAAATCAGATCTTGAGATTAGCTGGAGAACTCATTTTGAACTATATCTTACCAGAATCAGGACATTTTGTTTTACAAAATAAGCTGCAAATGCTCAAAAGATGTCTGTTTTCTGATGTCAGTTGGTGATTTATTTGTTAAAGCAAGATGAACCATCTTTTACTAAAACCACAGCAGCTTAAAGGACTTGTTTCATTTGAGATACAACTCAAAATGAGATGTATCAAGAGTCTGGAAGATGCATTGTCTGAAAAGAAGACCCTCTATCTCGCTGCATTGTTCCCTCTTCAGTTACTATGTCTGATATCAGGTGTAGAGACATATTCTGACTAGATATGAGAAACATACTGGGCAAGATTTAGAGTTTTTACAGTGTTATAATGATCAGAATCAGGTTTATTCTAAGAAACTATAATAACATAAACAAATATTGTATAATATAGCAGTATTTACATTTAAATAGAATATGATAATACTAATAATGATTCAAGGCTTTTATTGTCATGTGTACAGAGCTGCAGTGTAGATATGTACACATGACAATCTGAGGCTCCTCCAACAGAGCAACACAATAATACAGATAATAGTGCAAGGAGAGTCTACCAGTCATTGGAATATTGATATATATATAAGTTGCAAACAAAATAGTAAAAGTAGTGATTTTCCTATAATAGACTCAGCTGATTGGTTCAGACGTGTCTCAGCTGATTGGTTCAGACGTGTCTCAGCTGATTGGTTCAGACATCTTTCAGCTGATTGGTTCAGATGTCTCTCAGCTGATTGGTTCAGACGTGTCTCAGCTGATTGGTTCAGACGTCTCCCTGCTGGACGCTCGTCCTCATTTGTTAGATTTCATCACAGCGTCTCTGACCCGTCTCTCACCCCCGCGGTTTGTCCCCAACGGGCCTCCGTACACCCCTCTTCCTCTGCACATATATTCCTGTAGTACACCTCTCTTCTTCTGCACATATATTCCTGTAGTACACCTCTCTTCTTCTGCACATATATTCCTGTAGTACACCTCTATTCTTCTGCACATATCGGGTAATGTTAGCAAGTAGTTCAACATAAAGCTTTGGGGATGAGTGGTGTAAACATTAGCTAATAATTCAGGCAAGATCTAACAGTAGGTGTGTCTTCAACCAATGAAGGACAACTATTCTTAAACTTCACGTTCAAGTCTCACAACAGATGTCAGTTCCTCCATTACATGAACACCAGGAACACTATGAACACCAGGAACACTATGAACACCAGGAACACCATGAACACCAGGAACCTCATGAACACCAGGAACACTATGAACACCATGAACCTCAGGAACACTATGAACACCATGAACACTATGAACACTATGAACACCAGGAACACTATGAACCTCAGGAACACCAGAAACACCATGAACACCATGAACACTATGAACACCAGGAACACTATGAACACCGGGAACACTATGAACACCGGGAACACCAGGAACACTATGAACACCAGGAACACCATGAACACTATGAACACCAGGAACACCATGAACACTATGAACACCAGGAACACTATGAACACCATGAACACTATGAACACCAGGAACACCATGAACACTATGAACACTATGAACACCAGGAACACTATGAACACCAGGAACACTATGAACACCGTGAACACCAGGAACACCATGAACACTATGAACACCATGAACACTATGAACACCAGGAACACTATGAACACCAGGAACACTATGAACACCGTGAACACTGTGAACACCAGGAACACTATGAACACCAGGAACACCATGAACACTATGAACCTCAGGAACACCATGAACACCAGGAACACTATGAACACCATGAACACTATGAACACTATGAACACTATGAACCTCATGAACACTATGAACACCATGAACACTATGAACACCATGAACACTATGAACACTATGAACACCATGAACACTATGAACACTATGAACACTATGAACACCAGGAACACTATGAACACCATGAACACTATGAACACTATGAACACTATGAACACCAGGAACACCATGAACACCATGAACACTATGAACACTATGAACACTATGAACACCAGGAACACCATGAACACTATGAACACTATGAACACTAGGAACACTATGAACACCATGAACACTATGAACACTATGAACACCAGGAACACTATGAACACCATGAACACTATGAACACTATGAACACCATGAACACCATGAACACTATGAACACTATGAACACCATGAACACCATGAACACTATGAACACCATGAACACCAGGAACACTATGAACACCATGAACACTATGAACACTATGAACACCATGAACACTATGAACACTATGAACACCAGGAACACTATGAACACTATGAACACGATGAACACTATGAACACTATGAACACTATGAACACCATGAACACTATGAACACCATGAACACCATGAACACCAGGAACACTATGAACACTATAAACACCAGGAACACTATGAACACCAGGAACACTATGAACACCATGAACTCTATGAACACTATGAACACCATGAACACTATGAACACCAGGAACACTATGAACACTATGAACACCATGAACACTATGAACACTATGAACACCAGGAACACTATGAACACCAGGAACACCAGGAACACTATGAACACTATGAACACCAGGAACACTATGAACACTATGAACACTATGAACACCAGCAACACTATGAACACTATGAACCTCAGGAACACCACGAACACCAGGAACACCAGAAACACCAGGAACCTCATGAACACCAGGAACACTATGAACACCAGGAACACCATGAACCTCAGGAACACCAGGAACACAAGGAACACCATGAACACCAGGAAAACCATGAACACTAGGAACACCATGAACACCAGGAACACTATGAACACCAGGAACACCATGAACACCATGAACCTCAGGAACACCAGGAACCGCATGAACACTAGGAACACTATGAACACCAGGAACACTATGAACACCAGGAACCTCATGAACACTAGGAACACCATGAACCTCATGAACACCAGGAACACCATGAACACTAGGAACACCATGAACCTCATGAACACCAGGAACACCATGAACCTCATGAACACCAGGAACACCATGAACCTCATGAACACCATGAACCTCATGAACACCAGGAAAACCATGAACACCATGAACCTCATGAACACCATGAACCTCATGAACACCAGGAACACTATGAACACCAGGAACCTCATGAACACTAGGAACACCATGAACCTCATGAACACCAGGAACACCATGAACCTCATGAACACCAGGAACACCATGAACACCATGAACCTCATCTCAAGTCGATTAAATGGAATCCTTGCGTCCCTCACTTGCGTCGTTTCCCTGCATCTAGTCCCTCCCACCAGTGAAGCACGGAGAGACGCAAAGAAACCACGAGAAGCAGGGAAATGAGTTTTAAGAGCAATGGGACGTCCTTTCCTCCGGAGCGTCACTTGAAGCGACGTCCGTTTGTGATGACGCCGCACAGCTGATCGTCTGACAGCAGCTCTGTCTCCGTTATTTTCACAAACACCCCCGCATCTGTTAGTACATTTACTGACACAAACATTTGTAACATCTGTTGTAGACCCCAATAAATCAAATCAAATAAGAACTCATTCTCAAAAAAGATAAACGCCATTCTTAAAATGTATAAACGAAAAAAGCGATCATGAAAATGTTTCCAATAAATGAATAAAAATGTTTTGCCCACTTTGTTGTTCAGATATATCACATGTTAGTAACTCAATGAAACATGAATTGAAACAAAACACAGTTTAAACTGAGGAGTGACTCCGTGAGGTTCATGTGTTTTCTTCACTCCGCTGGGAAACGGCTCTCATGTCAAGAAGCATCAGATCAGTCCATGCACTGCATCGTCCAATCAGTGAGCGATACACAGTAAAGGGGCGGGGCGAGTATCTGAGGATTTCATCGGAGGATGGTCTGGTGGTTCCTCGATTATCGCTCCTTGATCCTCGGTCCTCCGGCAGAAATAAGAGCCATGGGACAGTACTCAAGATGGCGCAGACAAATCAACTTCCGGTGAGACCGAGGAGCGAGAAATGAAAATAATCGACTTGAGAAGGACCCCAGGAACACCAGGAATACCACGAACACCACGAACACCACGAACACCACGCACACCAGGAACACCACGCACAGCAGGAACACCACGCACACCAGGAACACCACGCACAGCAGGAACACCAGGAATACCACGAACACCACGCACACCAGGGACACCACAAACCTCATGAACACCATGAACACCAGGAACACCATGAACACCAGGAACACCATGAACACCCCGAACACCATGAACTTCATGAACAGCCCTCAACATCAGGAGTATCTGCTGGGCTTTTTTACTTTAGTTTGGATAGATTTATTAAAGAACAGAGGGCGAGAGTACACATCCTTTACTCAAGTAGAAGTACACACATCCTTCACTCAAGTAGAAGTACACACATCCTGTACTCAAGTAGAAGTACACACATCCTGTACTCAAGTAGAAGTACACACATCCTTTACTCAAGTAGAAGTACACACATCCTTCACTCAAATAGAAGTACACACATCCTTTACTCAAATATGATCACGCCTCCAAACACACATTCAAACTAAAGGAACCAGCCTGTTTGGAAAATGTGAGAAGTAGAAAGTACAGGTATTTGAGTTCAACATGTAAGAAGTAGAAAGTACAGGTATTTGAGTTCAACATGTAAGAAGTAGAAAGTACAGGTATTTGTGTTCAACATGAGAGAAGTAGAAAGTACAGGTATTTGAGTTCAACATGTAAGAAGTAGAAAGTACAGGTATTTGTGTTCAACATGTGAGAAGTAGAAAGTACAGGTATTTGGGTTCAACATGTAAGAAGTAGAAAGTACAGGTATTTGTGTTCAACATGTAAGAAGTAGAAAGTACAGGTATTTGAGTTCAACATGTAAGAAGTAGAAAGTACAGGTATTTGTGTTCAACATGTAAGAAGTAGAAAGTACAGGTATTTGTGTTCAACATGTAAGAAGTAGAAAGTACAGGTATTTGTGTTCAACATGAGAGAAGTAGAAAGTACAGGTATTTGAGTTCAACATGAGAGAAGTAGAAAGTACAGGTATTTGTGTTCAACATGTAAGAAGTAGAAAGTACAGGTATTTGAGTTCAACATGTAAGAAGTAGAAAGTACAGGTATTTGAGTTCAACATGTAAGAAGTAGAAAGTACAGGTATTTGTGTTCAACATGTGAGAAGTAGAAAGTACAGGTATTTGGGTTCAACATGTAAGAAGTAGAAAGTACAGGTATTTGAGTTCAACATGTAAGAAGTAGAAAGTACAGGTATTTGAGTTCAACATGTAAGAAGTAGAAAGTACAGGTATTTGTGTTCAACATGTAAGAAGTAGAAAGTACAGGTATTTGAGTTCAACATGTGAGAAGTAGAAAGTACAGGTATTTGAGTTCAACATGTAAGAAGTAGAAAGTACAGGTATTTGAGTTCAACATGTAAGAAGTAGAAAGTACAGGTATTTGAGTTCAACATGTAAGAAGTAGAAAGTACAGGTGTTTGTGTTCAACATGTAAGAAGTAGAAAGTACAGGTATTTGAGTTCAACATGTGAGAAGTAGAAAGTACAGGTATTTGTATTCAACATGTAAGAAGTAGAAAGTACAGGTATTTGAGTTCAACATGTAAGAAGTAGAAAGTACAGGTATTTGAGTTCAACATGTAAGAAGTAGAAAGTACAGGTATTAGAGTTCAACATGTAAGAAGTAGAAAGTACAGGTATTTGTATTCAACATGTAAGAAGTAGAAAGTACAGGTATTTGTGTTCAACATGAAAGAAGTAGAAAGTACAGGTATTTGTGTTCAACATGTAAGAAGTAGAAAGTACAGGTATTTGGGTTCAACATGTAAGAAGTAGAAAGTACAGGTATTTGAGTTCAACATGTAAGAAGTAGAAAGTACAGGTGTTTGAGTTCAACATGTAAGAAGTAGAAAGTACAGGTATTTGAGTTCAACATGTAAGAAGTAGAAAGTACAGGTATTTGTGTTCAACATGTAAGAAGTAGAAAGTACAGGTATTTGAGTTCAACATGTAAGAAGTAGAAAGTACAGGTATTTGTGTTCAACATGTAAGAAGTAGAAAGTACAGGTATTTGTGTTCAACATGTAAGAAGTAGAAAGTACAGGTATTTGTGTTCAACATGTAAGAAGTAGAAAGTACAGGTATTTGAGTTCAACATGTGAGAAGTAGAAAGTACAGGTATTTGTGTTCAACATGTAAGAAGTAGAAAGTACAGGTATTTGGGTTCAACATGTAAGAAGTAGAAAGTACAGGTATTTGTGTTCAACATGTAAGAAGTAGAAAGTACAGGTATTTGAGTTCAACATGTGAGAAGTAGAAAGTACAGGTATTTGAGTTCAACATGTAAGAAGTAGAAAGTACAGGTATTTGAGTTCAACATGTAAGAAGTAGAAAGTACAGGTATTTGTGTTCAACATGTAAGAAGTAGAAAGTAAAGGTATTTGTGTTCAACATGTAAGAAGTCAAAGTAAAAAGTCGTCAAAAATAAGTAGTGGAGTAAAGTACTGATACCAGAAACATGTACTTAAAAACGGTAACAAAGTATTTGTACTCCACTACTTCCCTCCTCTAAAAAACATGTATGAATATCACACGTGTCGTCAGGGTAGAGAGATAAAGTCATGAGAAACAGTTTGATATTTCAGATCTGAGTTTATTACACCATAGATGTTAGTTAGCGTCCTGCAGACATGTGACTGCATGCCGATGACATCACAGCTCATTAGCATACTGACACGCCCCCATCCCATTTCTCCTGTCTCCTCAGGGTTCAAACTGAAGCACTTCCTGCGAGACAACGAGACGATGAGCGAATTCCTGCTGAGGAACGCCTCGATGTCCGAGGAGAACGTGCTTCTGATCCGAGACGCCGACGTCAACCTGGAGAAGGTGAGGATATTAAAAAATATGAAGAATAGAATGAATAAAAGTCCTAAAATATGGAATTGATTATGAATGAACAATTTAAATAGATAATATGAAATATGGAATCCACCAATTTAGAATTAGAAAAATTAATGAAATGTGAATTGAAACCCTAACATGCTGTAGATTTAAGTCTAAATTAAAATATGAATTGAAATTCTGAAATATTTAGTAATTGATCACAAAGTCTGAGATCGTGGAGGAAGACGAGCCAGAGAATTCAGATGTAAATGAGATCAACCTTCTTAAGTATCTTTTCTTTATGCTTCCTAGTTAGCATGAAGCCGTCTGGCTCTTTTCAAAGACTTAAAGGTTTTCTCATCAGATGCTTCTTTTGACCTGAGCTCCTCCAACAATAAATCACATAACATGCAACAATACAGATAGAAAGTAGTGCAAGAAGTCAATATACATTTCAATAGAATATGATATGTACAAGAACAGAATATGAAATTAAATAATGTACATTAAGACAAAATTAAATCCGGTGTAATACTTTTCCGCTGTAACAATTTAAATTTCCCCTCTGGGACGAATAAAGGGGTTCTGATGATTTCTGCTTCTGATGGATTCTGATTTCTGGTTCTGATCTGGTTCTGGTTCTGCCCCCCCCCCCCCCCCCCCTCCTCTCAGGTGCTTCTGAAGGGGTACGGCGTGCACCTGCAGGACCTGTGTCCCGGGCGGGGGGGGCGCCGGCTGCAGGACTTCGTGACGCTGGCTGACCCTCGGCTGGCGGCTGGTTTACAGGAAGTGATCTGCAGCGCACCCATTGGCTGGCTGGACGCCGCCGAGAAACTCTTCCTGGACAACCTGGACTTCCTGAAACCCGTCCAGGTGAACTCACCTGTAGAGTCAACACTTGAGCAAACATGAAGTCAAGATATCACGCCATAGAAAAAATTAATATACGGAAAGAGAGTTTTATGTTTATCTGAGTAATAGTGAGATGGGACCAACATTTCTTTATTTCTTTATACTACGGTGGCTGAGAAAGCTATTTAGGTTCCCAGAATTTAGACTCTTTTCAACATTTACACTTTTTCTCAGAGTTCAGACTGCACAGCGTCAGGGAGCATTACTGGAGATCAAAAGTCTTCCTTTTACTCTTTTTTTTTTTAAATGATTTTTGTATTAGCTTGATTACTGAAATATATCTCAGGGTTTTTGGATGTTTAGCAGAAGAGTAGGAATCACACATTTACTGAAAATATAAAATATGTATCAAACTATCCCCAAATACAGATAAACACCAGTAGAACGTTTCCAAAGAATACACACTTTAACTTCCCTTACTTTCAGAGCGGTGTGTGTGTTTGTGTCTTTTGTTTCAGAGATCTACGATCTGCTGACGGTCTGAAAAGTTTCCACAGGAACCGGGAGAGAAATCCTAAAAATCCTCAGTTTAGTTTCAGGGCTTCAGCTGTGATAGAGTTTAAAGAGTCTCTACTTTAAAGAGTCCTCTCCTGCTGATGTTCAGGTGTATATCAGTATGTAGTGTCTCTACTTTAAAGAGTCCTCTCCTGTTGATGTTCAGGTGTATATCAGTATGTATTGTCTCTACTTTAAAGAGTCCTCTCCTGCTGATGTTCAGGTGTATATCAGTATGTAGTGTCTCTACTTTAAAGAGTCCTCTCCTGCTGATGTTCAGGTGTATATCAGTATGTAGTGTCTCTACTTTAAAGAGTCCTCTCCTGCTGATGTTCAGGTGTATATCAGTATGTAGTGTCTCTACTTTAAAGAGTCCTCTCCTGTTGATGTTCAGGTGTATATCAGTATGTAGTGTCTCTACTTTAAAGAGTCCTCTCCTGCTGATGTTCAGGTGTATATCAGTATGTAGTGTCTCTACTTTAAAGAGTCCTCTCCTGCTGATGTTCAGGTGTATATCAGTATGTAGTGTCTCTACTTTAAAGAGTCCTCTCCTGCTGATGTTCAGGTGTATATCAGTATGTAGTGTCTCTACTTTAAAGAGTCCTCTCCTGCTGATGTTCAGGTGTATATCAGTATGTAGTGTCTCTACTTTAAAGAGTCCTCTCCTGCTGATGTTCAGGTGTATATAAGTATGTAGTGTCTCTACTTTAAAGAGTCCTCTCCAGCTGATGTTCAGGTGTATATCAGTATGTAGTGTCTCTACTTTAAAGAGTCCTCTCCTGCTGATGTTCAGGTGTATATAAGTATGTAGTGTCTCTACTTTAAAGAGTCCTCTCCAGCTGATGTTCAGGTGTATATCAGTATGTAGTGTCTCTACTTTAAAGAGTCCTCTCCTGCTGATGTTCAGGTGTATATAAGTATGTAGTGTCTCTACTTTAAAGAGTCCTCTCCAGCTGATGTTCAGGTGTATATCAGTATGTAGTGTCTCTACTTTAAAGAGTCCTCTCCTGCTGATGTTCAGGTGTATATCAGTATGTAGCGTCTCTACTTTAAAGAGTCCTCTCCTGCTGATGTTCAGGTGTATATCAGTATGTAGTGTCTCTACTTTAAAGAGTCCTCTCCTGTTGATGTTCAGGTGTATATCAGTATGTAGAGTCTCTACTTTAAAGAGTCCTCTCCTGTTGATGTTCAGGTGTATATCAGTATGTATTGTCTCTACTTTAAAGAGTACTCTCCTGCTGATGTTCAGGTGTATATCAGTATGTAGTGTCTCTACTTTAAAGAGTCCTCTCCTGCTGATGTTCAGGTGTATATCAGTATGTAGTGTCTCTACTTTAAAGAGTCCTCTCCTGTTTCTCAGATGAGTGTTCGCACCGACCCAGAGGCCATCAGGCTCGTTTCCAGGGCCACAAACAAACTGCTGGACAGCCTGGGGGGTTTGGCTGTGGAGGTGAGACACCTGTCTGTCTACATGTCCGTCTGTCTTTCACAAAATTCCGACTTTTTTCACAAAATATTAGAATTCTTACTTTTTTTTCCCTCAAGTCTGATTTTTGGAAAAAAGTCTGACTTTTCCCTCAACTTCTTATTTTTCCTAAAAATATTAAAATTCAGACTTTTTCCTAAAAATTCAGAATTTTTTCTGCGGATTGATACGACCGCACAAAGTCCTTTTTCAGAGCGTAGTCATGTTACCCAGAATTAGCTCCAAATCGACCAATCAGGATTGAGTATTCAGTTAAGCCGTGTAATAAATATTTGTATTTATCTAAAACCTGACGAAGTCTCCTTCGTGTTTCCTTGACCTCAGCACGTTTTCTCTCGAGGTCGAGGAGCAGAGGATGTCTGATAACCAGAGCAAAGTTCACACACACACACACACACACACACACACACACACACACACACACACACACACACACACACACACACACACACACACACACACACCCTGTTCCTGTGTGTGTGTGTGTGTGTGTGTGTGTGTGTGTGTGTGTGTGTGTGTGTGTGTGTGTGTGTGTGTGTGTGTGTGTGTGTGTGTGTGTGTGTGTGTGTGTGTGTGTGTGTGTGTGTGTGTGTGTGTGTGTGTGTGTGTGTGTGTGTGTGTGTGTGTGTGTGTGTGTGTGTGTGTGTGTGTGTGTGTGTGTGTAAAGAGCTGCTTATCTAAATTGTTTTTCTTTCTTCAGTTTATGAGCTTTATTTTGAAATGCTTAATATAAGGAAGTGTGTGGTTTGAGGTTTTCAGATTAAAAGAGCTTTTCTAGCTGGCTAGGGTTAGGCGTCGTGGCTGTGTTTTATAAGGGTTAGGGTTATTAATAATAATGAATGTATTCTCTAGTTGGCAGGCATGAAGTCGTGGCTGGACCTGCGCACCGAGCTGCTCTTCCTCCAGGTGAACGCCTCCTCCTCGCCCTCCGCTCTGTACCAGGCCGTCAGCAGGATCGTGTGTGGGCACCCTGAGGGGGGGGGCCTGCAGATCAAGAGCCTCAACTGGTACGAAGACAGCAACTACAAGGCTCTGTTCGGGAACCACAACTCCAGCGAGGACCAGGAGGGGGCGCACTACGACAACTCCTCAAGTACTGCACTGCTTTACTCTATATACTCTATACTCTCTATATCAGCAGTTTTCAAAGTGCCTCCCCGGGGGGATGCCAAAGAGCTTCCGGGGGGGGTGCCAGATAGCTTCGGGGGGGGGGGGCAGAGAGCTTCAGGGGGAGGGCGGCAGAGAGCTTCAGCGGGGGGAGCCAGAGAGCTTCCGGGGGGGAGCCAGAGAGCTTCGGGGGGGCGCCAGAGAGCTTCAGGGGGAGGGCGGCAGAGAGCTTCAGGGGGGGGAGCCAGAGAGCTTCCGGGGGGGAGCCAGATAGCTTCGGGGGGGCGCCAGAGAGCTTCAGGGGGGGAGCCAGAGAGCTTTAGGGGGGGAGCCAGAGAGCTTCAGGGGGAGGGCGGCAGAGAGCTTCAGCGGGGGCCGCAAGAGAGCTTCAGGGGGGGAGCCAGAGAGCTTCAGGGGAGGGTGCCAGAGAGCTTCAGGGGGGGAGCCAGAGAGCTTCAGGGGGGGGAGCCAGAGAGCTTCAGGGGGGGCGCAGCATGCCTGTGCGCATCAAAGACGCTGACTCATTGTTCCCACTAAAGTAGGGGTGAGTGTAATAAGGAGCAACAGTTGACGTTCAGTGTGTTGCCGGGAGCATAGAAGGATTTATTTTTATTTTTTTAAATATATGTTTAAAACATAAAGATAAAAAAGTTATTGCTTAATGTTTTAAGGAGGTGACGCTGCTCAGCCAATCAAACGGGTGCAGTCAGTGAGTCAGCACGATAGATTCAAACACAGAGACGAGAAGAGAGGAACAGTCGGAGTCATTTCAAATGGCATGCTCAAAAAAAGAAAGGTTGACAGCGAGCATTTAATGACATGTTCTCTTACTGGACCTCTTTGAAGTGCAATTGAAGACCCCTGCATTATAGCAACAATACTAGGGAACCCTCCTTCCTCATTCTGAATTAAAACACAGTTTTAATGATGTGTGTTCCAGCGCCGTACTGCAACAGCCTGGTCCAGAGTCTGGACTCCAACCCGATGTCGCGGATGATCTGGACGGCTCTGAAGCCGCTGCTGATGGGGAAGATCCTGTACACGCCCGATACGCCGGCCACGCAGAGGGTCATCCACGAGGTGCTCCTGAGTGACTAAGTTAACCCTAACCCTCATCCACGAGGTGCTCCTGAGTGACTAAGTTAACCCTAACCCTCATCCACGAGGTGCTCCTGAGTCACTAAGTTAACCCTCATCCACGAGGTGCTCCTGAGTCACTAAGTTAACCCTCATCCACGAGGTGCTCCTGAGTCACTAAGTTAACC
>NC_136901.1:95989831-96004831 GCF_949606895.1 Notothenia rossii
GTGGACGACATGTGAGGAAACCCCGCACGACACAGTCACGCTGTTAAAGGGAGAGGGGACAATATTAAGGGCCGTGTTGGGGTAACGCACAAAGTGTTACAGTAATCAGATTACAGTTGTGTGTAACGCGTTGTTGCTCCAGCAGTAATCACATTACACTTACTAAGCTGATAGGATGGCACTCGTTACTTTCATCTGACTAACGGGAGGACAGATCAATAAACCAAAGGTCTCTTTTCTCCGGCGCTGCACTCAGAGTGCATGGATGAGGAGACGCAGCTGTCTCAGAGCAGAGAGAAACAGGCGAGGCGAACATCGTGGAGGAAATGTGGCCCGTTTCATTATCACTTCCATGGTTTCCCCGGTGGGAGCGCAGTCTTTCCCAAAACATGTTGAGCTAGAAATAGGTAGCGGGCGGCGGCCATCAGACGGGAAGTGTTTGACCTGGAGCTGTTCTGAAACTGAGCTGAAGAGAACCACATGTTCAAACAACCGGGAAACAGTCGTGCTTTAGATTAAGGATTTGTGCTGATCTGGACCTGAGGTTAACTATATATAGGGGCAGGCGTGTGGTGCAGTGGGTTGTGCGTTGGTATTGGGATCAGGGGGTCTCAGGTTCAAACCCCTCTGCAGTCAGCATGTCGTTGCGTCCCTGAGACGCTTCACCCCAAGGTGCTCCTGTCCACAGTACTGAGCAAGCGTCTAACCAGAGACATGTGATGAAATGATATATTGTTATTTCTCATTTACGGTGCATCTGGTGATGTTACGGAGTAATCTAAAAGCAATGTAACTATTGACTTTGAGCAGTGAGTAACTTAGTTGAGTAACTCCCCTCACACTGGCAGTGATGGTAATGAAACAGATTGCTCATCGGTCTGGTTGTACAACATAGTCTTTGGTTTTTTCTAAATGCTTTAAGTGCTTTTTTCATTTTGTGAATCACTTTGAGCTGCAGCGGTAATACACCTGCCTAACATGTCCTGGTGTCTTTGTGTCCGGGTGTCTCCTCCTCCTGTCTTTGTGTCCGGGTGTCTTTCTGTCCTGGTGTCTTTGTGCCCGGGTGTCCTGGTGTCTCCTCCTCCTGTCTTTGTGTCCGGGTGTCTTTCTGTCCTGGTGTCTTTGTGCCCGGGTGTCCTGGTGTCTCCTCCTCCTGTCTTTGTGTCCGGGTGTCTTTCTGTCCTGGTGTCTTTGTGCCCGGGTGTCCTGGTGTCTCCTCCTCCTGTCTTTGTGTCCTGGTGTCTTTGTGTCTTTCTGTCCTGGTGTCCTGTTGTCTTTGTGTCTTTGTGTCCTGGTGTCCTGTTGTCTTTGTGTCCTGGTGTCCTGTTGTCTTTGTGTCCTGGTGTCTTTGTGTCCTGTTGTCTTTGTGTCTTTGTGTCCTGGTGTCTTTGTGTCCTGGTGTCTTTGTGTCCTGTTGTCTTTGTGTCTTTGTGTCCTGGTGTCTTTGTGTCCTGGTGTCTTTGTGTCCTGGTGTCTTTGTGTCCTGGTGTCCTGTTGTCTTTGTGTCTTTGTGTCCTGGTGTCTTTGTGTCCTGGTGTCTTTGTGTCCTGGTGTCTTTGTGTCCTGGTGTCTTTGTGTCCTGGTGTCTTTGTGTCCTGGTGTCCTGTTGTCTTTGTGTCTTTGTGTCTTTGTGTCCTGGTGTCCTGTTGTCTTTGTGTCTTTCTGTCCTGGTGTCCTGTTGTCTTTGTGTCTTTGTGTCTTTCTGTCCTGGTGTCTTTGTGT
The DNA here is from genome assembly GCF_949606895.1 of Notothenia rossii. Classification (NCBI taxonomy): domain Eukaryota; kingdom Metazoa; phylum Chordata; class Actinopteri; order Perciformes; family Nototheniidae; genus Notothenia; species Notothenia rossii. The sequence goes on from NC_136901.1 coordinate 95,991,554, forward strand.
CCCCGTGTCCCCGTGTCCTTGTGTCCAGCTTCCTGCGGGTGATGAGCCGCTCCATGCCTCTCTTCATGACTCTGGCCTGGATGTACTCGGTGGCCATCATCCTGAAGAGCATCGTGTACGAGAAGGAGGCTCGCCTGAAGGAGACCATGAGGATCATGGGCCTGAACAACGGCATCCTGTGGTTCAGCTGGTTCCTCAGCAGCCTGGTGCCCCTGCTGGTCAGCGCCGGCCTGCTGGTGCTGCTGCTCAAGGTCAGAACTCCACATGGTCACCTATTATGAAAATCCCCTTATGATGTCATAACGATGTTTTGTCTTGTGTAACCATTAGCCAATCAGCAACCAAGGTAACCCCCCCCCCCCACACACACACACACCTTATCCCCTGAATCTCCTCCTAGAGCACCATTGAGTTCTTGTTAACCAAATGTCTCTCAGACAGGCGTGGGGAGGGGCTCCTTATTTTAATCTAAAGACCTAGCTCAGTGACCACCAACTGGCGGCCCGCGGGCCACATCCGGCCCGCCAGACATTCTCATCCGGCCCGCACGACGGGGGTGACTGTGGTGTTGGCGGAGTGGTTACTGCGTTCGCCCCCCACCATTTTGGAATACTTATTGGAATTATTGGTGGAAAAGTTTCCTCACAAAATGTAATATTGATTACCGGCAGAACTGTGTGCACACTGCACAGCGCTGCAGCATGTCTGTGGGCGAGAGAGATGGTGTCTGTGAGGCCCCGCCCCCGCATGCAGATGAGAGAGAGAGATCTCTATTAAAATATATTGAAAGTTAGAAACGGAGATGGTTAGATAAAATGTGCAAGATAACGTTTATGTAGCATTTATTTATTGTCGAAATTATGACATTTCATAACGGGATCAAATCAAAGTGAATGGCCTGCTGCTGCTGAATGCACGGGGCAAGTGACTGGAAACAGTTTTAAAAGTTATTACATAGTTTCAGATAATAATAATAAATAATAATAATGATAATTCATTCTTTTTAGGGGCGCCTTTCAAAGCACCCAAGGACACTTTACAATTCATAACATATTCTAAGGAAAGGTTTAAGACAGTACAAAGAATGCAGTCCGGGTGATGTTTGTTATGTGGGGTGCAGATGAGAGGGAGCTGTCCAGAATGACACCAAGATGTTGTGTTTGAGTTCTTGATGAGCCATTAAAACAGTAAAATAAGTGTCTCCTGTTCACCAACACATACCCATCTGTTATGGAAAAAGAAAGTATTCCAAAAGTATTCTAAAAGTAATCTGAATACGTTTTTAAGACACGTAACTGTAACTGTATTCTGATTACTTTCAAAAATTGCTGTCCCGCGAAAGTGTGCCCTTGGACAAATGTAGTTGGTGATCCCTGACCTAGCTGTTAGCTGTTAGCCGTTACCAGTTAGCCGTTAGCAGTTAGCAGTTAGCTGTTAGCCGTTAGCCGTTAGCTGTTAGCCGTTAGCAGTTAGCCGTTAGCTCTTAGCCGTTAGCTGTTAGCCGTTACCCGTTAGCAGTTAGCCGTTAGCTGTTAGCTGTTGTAACCCTACAAACATTAACCAGGTTCCTTGTTTGTTTGTTTATTTATTTAAAGGACAGTGCACATTAATCCACATTGCTGTAAACGTGCCAGTGTTAGCCAGCAGGCTAATTTTCAACTGGTGTCCTTGGCAAGATGTTAAATAACACAACATGACTAGAGAAATAAAAACAATTAAAAAGAATACAACAGCAGTACAACAATAAATAGCAGTAACACTATCATACCTTGATACAGTTCAAAGGGTTCACATGTTTGATTGGTTAAAAGCCCGTTCTTATGATGGTGGTTAAATGCATGATAGGAGGTGTTATTCCTTATCTGTATTGGCATTGTGTTCCAGAGTGTTGGTGCCCTCACAGAGAAACAGTGTTGACCAAAGGAACCTGCCCTCAGAGGGGCTGCACGGCCCCTCTGAGGCCTTGTGGTTCTGCTGTGTCAAAGTGCAGAGTGGTGGGGGTGCCTTGCAGTTTATAATCTTAAAAATGTCCTCCATGCAGATGGGGGACCTGCTGCCCTACAGCGACCCCGGCGTGGTCTTCCTGTTCATGGGATCCTTCGCGGTAGTGACCATCATGCAGTGCTTCCTGCTCAGCACGGCGTTCAACCGCGCTAACCTGGCGGCGGCGTGCGGCGGCATCATCTACTTCACGCTCTACCTGCCATACGTGCTCTGCGTTGCCTGGCAGGACTACATCGGCTACGGGGCCAAAGTCTTCGCGGTAAGAACTTCGCCCTCCAGCCATCGTATTGAATGATGTATATAAGCCCTAAAACTAATTTAAAGATTATATTACTGAACATTAATCTTGTAAGACGATAAGATAATGTTTGCTTTACAGCAGCATCAAAACACAAGGCCTTGTCCAGTAACAATCAGATAAATAAACAATTCAAAATGTAAACACCTAAATGGAAAGAAAATAGCATTAACATTTTGATTTTACAAATGTACATTAACAAAGAAATGTGCATTGTTGCAAGAGAGGTGAACTATATACATGTCAGATAAATGAGCTAATGTTGCGGTGAAGGCAAAATGCTATATCCATGTAAATATAAACAACAACAGAATGTACGATTAGATCCTGTACGGTGAAATGCTGTTTGTGTTGTGATGAGTACATGTGACCCCGCAGAGCCTCCTCTCCCCCGTGGCGTTCGGGTTCGGCTGTGAATACTTCTCCCTGTTCGAGGAGCAGGGCGTGGGCATCCAGTGGAGCAACCTGGTGTCCAGCCCCCTGGAGGAGGACGACTACAGCCTTCGCACCGCCATCATCATGATGTACGTGGACTCCTTCCTGTACGGCCTGCTCACCTGGTACATCGAATCCGTGTTCCCAGGTGAGACACTTTGAATCTGAATCAGAGTTCCTTCATCACGGCCCGTCTACACTACAGGCATCAAAAAATCTTGAAGCTGGGCGTGTCTGAAGCTTGGCGATTTTTTGCGACCAACAACCAATCACATGAATCTTCCGCCCCCGACATACAAAGCAATAGCAATGTTAAAACGAAGTAAACTGGATATAAACTCCCCAAACAGGCGAAAAACTATCAGGTTCACCCACTGTCTCTGCCACCTCCCTCCATGCCTGGTTCCTCCGGTTTGTATCCCGGTAAATAGTTCTGGTCGTAAAGAACCGGGTGATTTGCTACCGTAATATCTCGTCTGGAATATGAGGAAATGAACTGCGGTCTGGCTCTCCCAGCTTGCACACGGTTTGATTGGCTGCGCTTGCACTGGCGGGATTTGCATAAACTGGATTTGATTGGCTGATGCCAAGCATCGAGCCTCAAAAGTTGAACATTGTTCAACTTTTGATGCCGATAGATGCTCGTGATGCTTGCAAAGCCATGCCATGCTCCCCACAATGCAGTTCGGCGAAGATTAAAAATCTTCTACGTCACCCCATTCAAGTGAATGGGCGAAGCGTTGAAAGCATTTTTCGATGCCTGTAGTGTAGACGGGCCGTCAGTCCCACAGCGGGGAACCGGTGTTACAGCAGGGCAATGAAGACTAAGCTAACTCATAAGTAACAAAATACACAACCATGAGTAAACAACCATGACTACACAACCATGACTACACAACCATGAGTAAACAACTGTGAGTAAACAACTGTGAGTACACAACCGCGAGTAAACAACCATCAGTACACAACCATGACTACACAACCATGACTACACAACCATGACTACACAACCATGAGTAAACAACTGTGAGTAAACAACTGTGAGTAAACAACCATTACTACACAACCGTGAGTACACAACCATGACTACACAACCACGAGTAAACAACTGCGAGTAAACAACCGCAAGTAAACAACCATGACTACACAACCATGACTACACAACCATGACTACACAACCATGAGTAAACAACCATGACTGCACGACCATGACTACACAATCGTGAGTAAACAACTGTGAGTAAACAACCGTGAGTAAACAACCTTGACTACACAACCGTGACTACACAACCGCGAGTACACAACCGCGAGTACACAACTGTGAGTAAACAACCGCGAGTAAACAACCACGAGTACACAACCACGAGTAAACAACCACGAGTACACAACCACGAGTAAACAACCACGAGTACACAACCACGAGTACACAACCACAAGTAAACAACCACGAGTAAACAACCCCGAGTAAACAACCATGACTACGCAACCATGAGTACACAACCATGAGTACACAACCACGAGTAAACAACCATGAGTACACAACCATGACTACACAACCATGAGTAAACAACTGTGAGTAAACAACCGCGAGTAAACAACCGCGAGTACACAACCATGACTACACAACCATGACTACACAACCATGACTACACAACCATGAGTAAACAACTACGAGTACACAACCACGAGTACACAACCACGAGTTAACGACCACGAGTAAACAACCACGAGTAAACAACCACGAGTACACAACCACGAGTACACAACCACGACTACACAACCATGAGTACACAACCACGAGTAAACAACCACGAGTAAACAACCACGACTACGCAACCATGAGTACACAACCATGAGTACACAACCACGAGTAAACAACCATGAGTTCACAACCATGACTACACAACCGTGAGTAAACAACTGTGAGTAAACAACCGCGAGTAAACAACCGCGAGTACACAACCATGACTACACAACCATGAGTAAACAACCACGAGTACACAACCACGAGTACACAACCACGAGTAAACAACCACGAGTAAATAACCACGAGTAAACAACCATGGCTGAAAAGGAGTATAGGCAGTTTTAAAAAGTGACGAGCGTATCACTTGTTAGAGATTCTCTCACTAGAAGGTTTTATTTTCTGATTCGTCCCTCGATTAAATATATTCTGCACAATCGTTTTAAATCTTGATTTTTGCTTTATCGTGTTTTTCTTTTTTGGGTGGAAGCGTTCGGCTGAAGAGACTCAACATTATTCTTAACCCTGACCTGTGATTTTTCTTGTCATGTGATCTTGAAGTAAAGTTAGTCCAGTCAGCCTCTCTCTTAGTGGACAGTAAAGATGGTAATAGTGAATGAGACTCTCTTTGGAGGAAACCAGTGACCTTCACCAGTGACCTTCACCTGTGACCTTCACCAGTGACCTTCACCTGTGACCTTCACCTGTGACCTTCACCAGTGACCTTCACCCAGTGATGCAAATTAGTCGCTTTTCGGCGCCTCCCGCTTTTCTAACGCTGATTTGGGTGACTTGTGTAATTCGTGGAGAACCGAAGAGTTTTCGTTTTGTGGGGGGGGGTCCGTCAGTCCGTCCGTCCGACTGACGGACTGACAACTTCTCACTTCAAAAAAGAAAAAAATAATTAAACAAGCGAGTGCCAATTTTTCATGGCCAAGGACAGGTTCCTTGAACACAACACGAGCGTAACGTGTCTTCACCATATGTCTTCACGTGGTTATGTCTCGTCTGAAAGGAGTGACGGAGAGCACCGGAACGCTGCTCAAGCTCTTCAAATATTGCAGTACCCATAAGGAGACGTACACACCGCAGTGTTTGCGAGGCTGTGTCTTTAGTTGTAAGCACAGTGGCGATCTGTTGTTATTAGCATCTGGTTAGCTAGCTATGCTAACGAATTTAAAGAGCTTTTCTCCAACCAGGTGGAAGAGAGCTCTCTCCTGAGAGGCTCAAATAACCTCAGCTCAGTGAGGTTAAGGCACACCTTGATATGATCATTATAGTTATTAATGAGACATTAGAGACTCAATTATTAATAGGTATAAAATACTATATGACAGTAACAAAAAAAAGTTGTTAAAAATAACAAGAATAGAGTTTGAAAGGGGAGTGATTTGTAAAATATCCAAAAAGAAAAGTCTGTCATTGTCAGATATTACGCTGTTTTTTTCTGCTTCGAATAGTTCTCTCTTTTTTCACCATACCTGTGTTTGCATCACTGTTCACCAGTGACCTTCACCTGTGACCTTCACCAGTGACCTTCACCTGTACATGTTTCAAACCTAGTGGGGGGCTCTGTGATGTCACAGGCTGTAACAGACATCATGGCACACATGTTATTATTCTAAACTAACAGGGAGACGTAGAAACATCCTCAGGAGACGCTGAATGAGCTGAACTACAGGAACACAAAGCACTATGGGACTATGAGTAATATCTGTCTGTGTCTCAGGTCAGTACGGGATCCCTCGGCCCTGGTTCTTCCTCTTCACCAAGTCCTACTGGTGGGGGGAGCCCTACGTCAGGTCCAAGGTCCACCTGAGCCAGAAGGCAAACCCAGAAGGTGAGGCTTTTATTGTGAAAGAGACTTCCTGTGACTCTTACTGTGAAATAGACCTCCTGTGACTCTTATTGTGAAAGAGACTTCCTATGACTCTTATTGTGAAAGAGACTTCCTGTGACTCTTATTGTGAAAGAGACTTCCTGTGACTCTTACTGTGAAATAGACCTCCTGTGACTCTTAGTGTGAAAGAGACTTCCTATGACTCTTATTGTGAAAGAGACTTCCTGTGAGTCTTATTGTGAAATAGACCTCCTGTGACTCTTAGTGTGAAAGAGACTTCCCGTGACTCTTATTGTGAAAGAGACTTCCTGTGACTCTTATTGTGAAAGAGACTTCCCGTGACTCTTATTGTGAAAGAGACTTCCTATGACTCTTAATGTGAAAGAGACTTCCTATGACTCTTATTGTGAAAGAGACCTCCTATGACTCTTATTGTGAAAGAGACCTCCTTTGACTCTTATTGTGAAAGAGACTTCCTGTGAGTCTTATTGTGAAAGAGACTTCCTGTGACTCTTATTGTGAAAGAGACTTCCTGTGACTCTTACTGTGAAATAGACCTCCTGTGACTCTTATTGTGAAAGAGACTTCCTATGACTCTTATTGTGAAAGAGACTTCCTGTGAGTCTTATTGTGAAAGAGACTTCCTATGACTCTTAATGTGAAAGAGACTTCCTATGACTCTTATTGTGAAAGAGACTTCCTGTGACTCTTATTGTGAAAGACACTTCCTGTGACTCTTACTGTGAAATAGACCTCCTGTGACTCTTATTGTGAAAGAGACTTCCTATGACTCTTATTGTGAAAGAGACTTCCTGTGACTCTTATTGTGAAAGAGACTTCCTGTGACTCTTACTGTGAAATAGACCTCCTGTGACTCTTATTGTGAAAGAGACTTCCTATGACTCTTATTGTGAAAGAGACTTCCTGTGACTCTTATTGTGAAAGAGACTTCCTATGACTCTTATTGTGAAAGAGACTTCCTGTGACTCTTACTGTGAAATAGACCTCCTGTGACTCTTAGTGTGAAAGAGACTTCCTATGACTCTTATTGTGAAAGAGACTTCCTGTGAGTCTTATTGTGAAAGAGACTTCCTATGACTCTTATTGTGAAAGAGACTTCCTGTGACTCTTATTGTGAAAGAGACTTCCTGTGACTCTTATTGTGAAAGAGACCTCCTGTGACTCTTATTGTGAAAGAGACTTCCTATGACTCTTATTGTGAAAGAGACTTCCTGTGACTCTTATTGTGAAAGAGACTTCCTGTTTCTCTTATTGTGAAAGAGACTTCCTGTGACTCTTAGTGTGAAAGAGACTTCCTGTGACTCTTATTGTGAAAGAGACTTCCTGTGACTCTTAGTGTGAAAGAGACTTCCTGTGACTCTTATTGTGAAAGAGACTTCCTGTGACTCTTATTGTGAAAGAGACTTCCTGTGACTCTTACTGTGAAAGAGACTTCCTGTGACTCTTATTGTGAAAGAGACTTCCGGTGACTCTTAGTGTGAAAGAGACCTCCTTTGACTCTTACTGTGAAAGAGACTCTTATTGTGAAATAGACCTCCTGTGACTCTTATTGTGAAAGAGACTTCCTGTGACTCTTACTGTGAAAGAGACTTTTATTGTGAAAGTGACTTCCTGTGACTTTAAGTGTGAAAGTGACTTCCTGTTACTCTTATTGTGAAAGAGACTTCCTGTGACTCTTATTGCGAAAGAGACTTCCTATGACTCTTATTGTGAAAGAGACTTCCTGTGACTCTTATTGTGAAAGAGACTTCCTATGACTCTTATTGTGAAAGAGACTTCCTGTGACTCTTATTGTGAAAGAGACTTCCTGTGACTCTTATTGTGAAAGAGACTTCCTGTGACTTTTAGTGTGAAAGAGACTTCCTGTGACTCTTATTGTGAAAGAGACTTCCTGTGACTCTTATTGTGAAAGAGACTTCCTGTTACTCTTATTGTGAAAGAGACTTTCTGTGACTCTTATTGTGAAAGAGACTTCCTGTGACTCTTACTGTGAAAGAGACTTCCTGTGACTCTTATTGTGAAAGAGATTTCCTGTGACTCTTACTGTGAAAGAGACTTTTATTGTGAAAGTGACTTCCTGTGACTTTAAGTGTGAAAGTGACTTCCTGTTACTCTTATTGTGAAAGAGACTTCCTGTGACTCTTATTGTGAAAGAGACTTCCTGTGACTCTTATTGTGAAAGAGACTTCCTGTGACTCTTAGTGTGAAAGAGACTTCCTGTGACTCTTAGTGTGAAAGAGACTTCCTGTGACTCTTAGTGTGAAAGAGACTTCCTGTGACTCTTAGTGTGAAAGAGACTTCCTGTGACTCTTACTGTGAAAGAGACTTCCTGTGACTCTTACTGTGAAAGAGACTTCCTGTGACTCTTATTGTGAAAGAGACTTCCTGTGACTCTTATTGTGAAAGAGACTTCCTGTGACTCTTATTGTGAAAGAGACTTCCTGTGACTCTTATTGTGAAAGAGACTTCCTGTGACTTTTAGTGTGAAAGAGACTTCCTGTGACTCTTAGTGTGAAAGAGACTCTTATTGTGAAATAGACTTCCTGTGACTCTTATTGTGAAAGAGACTTCCTGTGACTTTTAGTGTGAAATAGACCTCCTGTGACTCTTAGTGTGAAAGAGACATCCTTTGACTCTTAGTGTGAAAGAGACATCCTTTGACTCTTATTGTGAAAGAGACTCTTATTGTGAAAGAGACTTCCTGTGACTCTTAGTGTGAAAGAGACTTCCTGTGACTCTTAGTGTGAAAGAGACTCTTATTGTGAAAGAGACTTCCTGTGACTTTTAGTGTGAAAGAGACTTCCTGTGACTCTTAGTGTGAAAGAGACTCTTATTGTGAAAGAGACTTCCTGTGACTCTTAGTGTGAAAGAGACATCCTTTGACTCTTATTGTGAAAGAGACTTCCTGTTACTCTTAGTGTGAAAGAGACTTCCTGTGACTTTTAGTGTGAAAGAGACTTCCTGTGACTCTTAGTGTGAAAGAGACTTCCTGTGACTCTTAGTGTGAAAGAGACTTCCTGTGACTCTTACTGTGAAAGAGACTTCCTGTGACTCTTATTGTGAAAGAGACTTCCTGTGACTCTTATTGTGAAAGAGACTTCCTGTGACTCTTATTGTGAAAGAGACTTCCTGTGACTCTTAGTGTGAAAGAGACTCTTATTGTGAAATAGACCTCCTGTGACTCTTAGTGTGAAAGAGACATCCTTTGACTCTTATTGTGAAAGAGACTTCCTGTGAGTCTTAGTGTGAAAGAGACTTCCTGTGACTCTTAGTGTGAAAGAGACATCCTTTGACTCTTATTGTGAAAGAGACTCTTATTGTGAAATAGACCTCCTGTGACTCTTAGTGTGAAAGAGACATCCTTTGACTCTTATTGTGAAAGAGACTTCCTGTGAGTCTTAGTGTGAAAGAGACTTCCTGTGACTCTTATTGTGAAAGAGACTTCATGTGAGTCTTAGTGTGAAAGAGACTTCCTGTGACTCTTATTGTGAAAGAGACTTCCTTTGACTCTCAGTGTGAAAGAGGCATCCTTTGACTCTTATTGTGAAAGAGACTTCCTGTGAGTCTTATTGTGAAAGAGACCTCCTTTGACTCTTAGTGTGAAAGAGACTTCCTGTGACTCTTAGTGTGAAAGAGACTTCCTGTGACTCTTAGTGTGAAAGAGACTTCCTGTGACTCTTACTGTGAAAGAGACTTCCTGTGACTCTTATTGTGAAAGAGACTTCCTGTGACTCTTATTGTGAAAGAGACTTCCTGTGACTCTTATTGTGAAAGAGACTTCCTGTGACTTTTAGTGTGAAAGAGACTTCCTGTGACTCTTACTGTGAAAGAGACTTCCTGTGACTCTTATTGTGAAAGAGACATCCTTTGACTCTTATTGTGAAAGAGACTTCCTGTGACTCTTAGTGTGAAAGAGACTTCCTGTGACTTTTAGTGTGAAAGAGACTTCCTGTGACTCTTAGTGTGAAAGAGACTTCCTGTGACTCTTAGTGTGAAAGAGACTTCCTGTGACTCTTACTGTGAAAGAGACTTCCTGTGACTCTTATTGTGAAAGAGACTTCCTGTGACTCTTATTGTGAAAGAGACTTCCTGTGACTCTTATTGTGAAAGAGACTTCCTGTGACTCTTAGTGTGAAAGAGACTCTTATTGTGAAATAGACCTCCTGTGACTCTTAGTGTGAAAGAGACATCCTTTGACTCTTATTGTGAAAGAGACTTCCTGTGAGTCTTAGTGTGAAAGAGACTTCCTGTGACTCTTAGTGTGAAAGAGACATCCTTTGACTCTTATTGTGAAAGAGACTCTTATTGTGAAATAGACCTCCTGTGACTCTTAGTGTGAAAGAGACATCCTTTGACTCTTATTGTGAAAGAGACTTCCTGTGAGTCTTAGTGTGAAAGAGACTTCCTGTGACTCTTATTGTGAAAGAGACTTCATGTGAGTCTTAGTGTGAAAGAGACTTCCTGTGACTCTTATTGTGAAAGAGACTTCCTTTGACTCTCAGTGTGAAAGAGGCATCCTTTGACTCTTATTGTGAAAGAGACTTCCTGTGAGTCTTATTGTGAAAGAGACCTCCTTTGACTCTTAGTGTGAAAGAGACTTCCTGTGAGTCTTAGTGTGAAAGAGACATCCTTTGACTCTTATTGTGAAAGAGACTTCCTGTGAGTCTTAGTGTGAAAGAGACTTCCTGTGACTCTTATTGTGAAAGAGACCTCCTTTGACTCTTATTGTGAAATAGACTTCCTGTGAGTCTTAGTGTGAAAGAGACCTCCTTTGACTCTTACTGTGAAAGAGACCTCCTTTGACTCTTACTGTGAAAGAGACTCTTATTATGAAAGAGACTTCCTGTGACTCTTAGTGTGAAAGAGACTTCCTTTGACCCTTACTGTGAAAGAGACTCTTATTGTGAAAGAGACTTCCTGTGACTCTTAGTGTGAAAGAGACTTCCTTTGACCCTTACTGTGAAAGAGACTCTTATTGTGAAAGAGACTTCCTGTTCCCAGTGGTGTGTATGGAGGAGGAACCGGCTCACCTGGAGCCCGGCGTCTACATCGAGAACCTGGTGAAGGTTTACACCCACGGAAAGAAGCTGGCGGTGGACGGACTGACGCTGGGGTTCTACGAGGGACAGATCACCTCCTTCCTGGGACACAACGGGGCCGGCAAGACCACCACCATGTGAGTAAAGACTAGAGACCACCACCATGTGAGTAGAGACTAGAGACCACCACCATGTGAGTAAAGACTAGAGACCACCACCATGTGAGTAAAGACTAGAGACCACCACCATGTGAGTAGAGACTAGAGACCACTACCGTGTGAGTAAAGACTAGAGACTAGAGACCACCACCATGTGAGTAGAGACTAGAGACCACCACCATGTGAGTAAAGACTAGAGACTACCACCATGTGAGTAAAGACTAGAGACCACCACCATGTGAATAGAGACTAGAGACCACTACCGTGTGAGTAAAGACTAGAGACCACCACCATGTGAGTAGAGACTAGAGACCACCACCATGTGAGTAAATACTAGAGACCACCACCATGTGAGTAGAGACTAGAGACCACTACCGTGTGAGTAGAGACTAGAGACCACCACCATGTGAATAGAGACAAGAGACCACTACCATGTGAGTAAAGACTAGAGACTAGAGACCACCACCATGTGAGCAAAGACTAGAGACCACCACCATGTGAATAGAGACTAGAGACCACTACCATGTGAGTAAAGACTAGAGACTAGAGACCACCACCATGTGAGTAGAGACTAGAGACCACTACCATGTAAGTAAAGACTAGAGACTAGAGACCACCACCATGTGAGTAAAGACTAGAGACCACCACCATGTGAGTAAAGACTAGAGACCACCACCATGTGAGTAAAGACTAGAGACCACCATATGAGTAAAGACTAGAGACTAAAGACCACCACCATGTGAGTAAAGACTAGAGGCCACCACCATGTGAGCAAAGACTAGAGACCACCATGTGAGTAAAGACTAGAGACCACCACCATGTGAGTAAAGACTAGAGACCACCACCATGTAAGTAAAGACTAGAGACCACCATGTGAGTAAATACTAGAGACCACCACCATGTGAGTAAAGACTGGAGACCACCACCAAGTGAGCAAAGACTAGAGACCACCATGTCAGTAAAGACTAGAGACCACCACCATGTGAGTAAAGACCAGAGACCACCATGTGAATAAAGACTAGAGACTAGAGACCACCACCATGTGAGTAAAGACTAGAGACCACCACCATGTGAGCAAAGACTAGTGACCACCATGTGAGTCTTTACTAGAGACCACCACCATGTGAGTAGAGAGTAGAGACTAGAGACCACCATGTGAGTAAAGACTAGAGACCACCACCATGTGAGTAGAGACTAGAGACCACCATGTGAGTCAAGACTAGAGACTAGAGACCACCACCATGTGAGTAAGGACTAGAGACCGCCACCTTGTTTAGGTTGAGCTCCAGGTGGCGAGCAGACATCCAGATGTCACGATGCATGCGACCACCTGGGTTTCAGATCCGGACAAAAGACAGAATGCTGTGGTAGGAGAAGCAATGAAAGTAGGATAGTATAAGACAGCCAAAAGTGTCCAGAGAAAAGAGCAGTGGACCCAGGACAGAGCCCTGTGGGACGCCGGAGAGGAGTGGACAGGGTTTAGAAACGGATCCTCCACCAGTTACCCTGTAGCTGCTGTCTTTGAGATGAGAGTTTCTGTTAATATGTCCCCCTCTCGTCCTCAGGTCCATCCTCACAGGTCTTTTCCCCCCCACCTCAGGGACGGCCTACATCCTGGGGCGAGACATCCGGACCGAACTGAGCACCATCCGGCAGAGTCTTGGTGTCTGTCCTCAACACAACGTCCTCTTCAGCATGTGAGTCCTCCAATCCATGCCTGGATGTCATTTTGTCTCTTC
>NC_136901.1:96009831-96032331 GCF_949606895.1 Notothenia rossii
AACTCCCCCCAACAACTCCCCCAACAACTCCCCCCAACAACTCCCCCCACAACTCCCCCCACAACTCCCCCCAACAACTCCCCCAAAAAACTCCCCCAACAACTCCCCCAACAACTCCCCCCACAACTCCCCCAACAACTCCCCCCAACAACTCCCCCAACAACTCCCCCCAACAACTCCCCCCACAACTCCCCCAACAACTCCCCCAACAACTCCCCCAAAAAACTCCCCCTAACAACTCCCCCCAACAACTCCCCCCAACAACTCCCCCCAACAACTCCCCCAACAACCTCCCCCCACAACTCCCCCCACAACTCCCCCCAACAACTCCCCCCACAACTCCCCCCAACAACTCCCCCTAACAACTCCCCCAACAACTCCCCCCAACAACTCCCCCCATCAACTCCCCAACAACTCCCCCAACAACTCCCCCCATCAACTCCCCAACAACTCCCCCAACAACTCCCCCATCAACTCCCCAACAACTCCCCCCATCAACTCCCCAACAACTCCCCCAACAACTCCCCCCAACAACTCCCCCCAACAACTCCCCCCATCAACTCCCCAACAACTCCCCCCAACAACTCCCCCCATCAACTCCCCAACAACTCCCCCCAACAACTCCCCCCATCAACTCCCCAACAACTCCCCCCAACAACTCCCCCCAACAACTCCCCCCAACAACTCCCCCAACAACTCCCCCCATCAACTCCCCAACAACTCCCCCAACAACTCCCCCCAACAACTCCCCCCAACAACTCCCCCCATCAACTCCCCAACAACTCCCCCCAACAACTCCCCCCATCAACTCCCCAACAACTCCCCCCAACAACTCCCCCCATCAACTCCCCAACAACTCCCCCCAACAACTCCCCCCATCAACTCCCCAACAACTCCCCCCAACAACTCCCCCCAACAACTCCCCCAACAACTCCCCCCAACAACTCCCCCAACAACTCCCCCCAACAACTCCCCCAACAACTCCCCCCAACAACTCCCCCCAACAACTCCCCGAACAACTCCCCCAACAACTCCCCCAACAACTCCCCCCAACAACTCCCCCCATCAACTCCCCAACAACTCCCCCCAACAACTCCCCCATCAACTCCCCAACAACTCCCCCCAACAACTCCCCCCATCAACTCCCCAACAACTCCCCCCAACAACTCCCCCCAACAACTCCCCCCAACAACTCCCCCAACAACTCCCCCCATCAACTCCCCAACAACTCCCCCAACAACTCCCCCCAACAACTCCCCCCAACAACTCCCCCCATCAACTCCCCAACAACTCCCCCCAACAACTCCCCCCATCAACTCCCCAACAACTCCCCCCAACAACTCCCCCCATCAACTCCCCAACAACTCCCCCCAACAACTCCCCCCATCAACTCCCCAACAACTCCCCCCAACAACTCCCCCCAACAACTCCCCCCAACAACTCCCCCAACAACTCCCCCCAACAACTCCCCCAACAACTCCCCCCAACAACTCCCCCAACAACTCCCCCCAACAACTCCCCCCAACAACTCCCCCAACAACTCCCCCCAACAACTCCCCCAACAACTCCCCCCAACAACTCCCCCCAACAACTCCCCCCAACAACTCCCCCAACAACTCCCCCAACAACTCCCCCAACAACTCCCCCCAACAACTCCCCCAAACAACTCCCCCCAACAACTCCCCCCACTATAAAATCTAGTAAACTTTTGAATAATCTTTATTGTAACTTATTCGTAATGATAATTAAATGATTACTTTCTTTGGCTTTTTAGATTTTCCTCAAAGTGGCCGAAGATAACGGAGTCGACACTGAAGTGCCCTCAGGTACTGAAGTGCCCTCAGGTAAGACTGACCTCTGACCTCTGCCCTTCAAAATAAGAGTCTGAACTCCAGTCAACACAACGTACGTGTGTGTGTGTGTGTGTGTGTGTGTGTGTGTGTGTGTGTGTGTGTGTGTGTGTGTGTGTGTGTGTGTGTGTGTGTGTGTGTGTGTGTGTGTGTGTGTGTGTGTGTGTGTGTGTGTGTGTGTGTGTGTGTGTGTGTGTGTGTGTGTGTGTGTGTGTGTGTGTGTGTGTGTGTGTGTGTGTGTATAGACGGCAGGTTCCCTGTGCGGCGCCGCAGGAGGGCTCATGCGTTCGGAGGCAGCGACCATCAGAGCTGTCTGAAGCCGCTCATTGACGACGACATCAACGAGTCTGACGGAGAGCACGGTAAACAACTTTATTAACTTTCATGCTTTATATCATAAACACGATTAAAAGCTGCTCTTTTGATGTCTTTAAATAACAAGAAGGTTGGGAACCACTGCTCGAAGAAGCACTTCATTAAACGATATACTCATTTTACCTAACGCCAGTCCTGATAATGGGCTCCCCCTGATAATGTGTGTCCCCTCAGAGAGCAAGGAGACGGAGGGGCTGACCCTCTCCAATGGGAAAGGCTCGTATCAGGTCTCCGGCTGGGCTCTGCTGAGGCAGCAGTTTGTGGCTCTGATGTGGAAACGCTTCCTGTACGCCCGCCGCTCCAGGAAGGGCTTCTTCGCTCAGGTAATGTCCTACCAGTGGTGAACCGTCAGGGCCTTCAAGGTATTCAGAGAATACCCTGGAACACTCAGATAAAACAAACAAAACACTGATTTAATTATATAAATAACATGAATAAAAGAGAATGGTATCTGTGTTGTTGATCTGTAATATCACAGTGTTACGTTGATGTGTTTGTCCTTCTCGGACCATGCTCTACGCATTTCAGTGGTTTTGTGTTAGAAAAGAAAGCAACCAATCAGATATGTTTCTGGGCAGGGGCGGACTGGGACTACAAATCAGCCCGGGACTCTCGACCGGCCCACTTCGGTACTGCCGGCCCACCTCGGGGCCGCAAGTAATTACCGCTAGTAAATTGTCAACCGGGGTGCTAGTGACTTATCCAACCGGTCCACATTGTCCAACCGGCGCTGTCCGCCCCTGTTTCTGGGTCTCTGGGTAGAATATCCTTCAACCAGGTATTCTATATCCTTGATAGAAGGCCCTGGCCGTTGCACTGAATGAGAGCTAACGTTTGGACTGACAGTTTGATCAACCAATCATATATTGATTTGTAGCCAATGGGCGTGTTCTTTCCGAGTTCCCCTCAGTTCCAGGGTACTCTAGAAGGCTCGCTAGTTAACTGGCTCGAGACAGAGGATCGACCAGTCGATCGCAAAGGTAGTGTGGGTAGATCGCATGGCATTGAAAAAATAAAATAATTTCCTTTTTATTTATTTTTATTTTAGTTAGCCTATCATCCATCCTTACTATGGCATTTGCCACTTGATTGACGTGCAGGTAAGCCAGTCTGAGTTGTATTGTGTCATACGGGTTCATGCAGCTATGAGGGGGCCTCACCTCCTCATCTGAAGCGCAAATGCGGCGCACTATTATGCGCTTATGCGGCGCTATTAGTGTAAGCGCGCCACAAGTTTATCCCCCCCCCCCCCCTCCCTCGCGCTCGCGACACAGATTGGGCCTGTAGGTAGATCTTTTGGGCTTGGTCATTTTAAAAGTAGCTCCCAAGCTGAAAAAGTGTGGGCACCCCTGATCTAGATCAATGCGACGAAGCAATTCATTCCTTTTATTGTTTTTAACGTTGAAAGGGAAAGTGCAGCAGGTGAGGATGAAGCTGTTGCTGAATTGCCCTTTTCAAGACGACAATTCAGTGAAGAGACGGACATTATAACGGTGGGGGAGGGGGGTGTGTGTGTATCTGCTCACACAGGTAACATGTGCTCACACAGGTAACATCTGCTCACACAGGTAACATGTGCTCCACAGGTAACATCTGCTCACACAGGTAACATCTGCTCACACAGGTAACATCTGCTCACACAGGTAACATCTGCTCACACAGGTAACATGTGCTCACACAGGTAACATGTGATCACACAGGTAACATGTGCTCACACAGGTAACATGTGCTCACACAGGTAACATCTGCTCACACAGGTAACATGTGATCACACAGGTAACATGTGCTCACACAGGTAACATGTGCTCACACAGGTAACATCTGCTCACACAGGTAACATGCGCTCACACAGGTAACATGTGCTCCACAGGTAACATGTGCTCCACAGGTAACATGTGCTCCACAGGTAACATGTGCTCCACAGGTAACATGCGCTCACACAGGTAACATCTGCTCACACAGGTAACATCTGCTCACACAGGTAACATGTGCTCACACAGGTAACATGTGCTCACACAGGTAACATCTGCTCACACAGGTAACATCTGCTCACACAGGTAACATCTGCTCACACAGGTAACATGTGCTCCACAGGTAACATGTGCTCACACAGGTAACATGTGCTCACACAGGTACAGGGGGAATATAGACGCTACTGTTACTGTATAATACACATTTACAACTATCATGGCCCCTGATAGACCCCACACATTCCACAACAAAGACAAAGACTATCTGTTGTGTGTATATATATATATATATATATATATATATGTATATATATATATATATATATATGTATATATATTTATATATATATATATATATTTATATTTGTTTGTTTCAGATTGTGCTCCCAGCAGTGTTTGTGTGCATCGCTCTGGTCTTCAGTCTCATCGTCCCGCCCTTCGGAGTTTACCCGAGTCTGGAGCTGCAGCCCTGGATGTACGAGGACCAGGTGACCTTCATCAGGTACACACCTTTTATATATAACACCTGCAACACACACCTGCAACACACACCTGCAACACACACCTGTAACACACACCTGTAATACACACCTGTAATACACATCTGCAACACACACCTGTAACACACACCTGCAACCCACACCTGTAATACACACCTGTAACACACACCTGTAACACACACCTGCAACCCACACCTGTAATACACACCTGCAACACACACCTGTAATACACACCTGCAACACACACCTGTAACACACACCTGTAACACACACCTGTAATAAACACCTGTAATACACACCTGTAACACACACCTGCAACACACACCTGTAATACACACCTGCAACACACACCTGTAATACACACCTGCAACACACACCTGTAATACACACCTGCAACACACACCTGCAACACACACCTGCAACACACACCTGCAACACACACCTGTAATACACACCTGCAACACACACCTGTAATACACACCTGTAATACACACCTGCAACACACACCTGTAATACACACCTGCAACACACACCTGTAACACACACCTGCAACACACACCTGTAATACACACCTGTAACACACACCTGTAATACACACCTGCAACACACACCTGCAACACACACCTGTAATACACACCTGCAACACACACCTGTAACACACACCTGCAACACACACCTGCAACCCACACCTGTAATACACACCTGCAACACACACCTGTAATACACACCTGCAACACACACCTGTAACACACACCTGCAACACACACCTGCAACCCACACCTGTAATACACACCTGCAACACACACCTGTAATACACACCTGTAACACACACCTATAATACACACCTGTAACACACACCTGTAACACACACCTGTAACACACACCTGTAATACACACCTGTAACACACACCTGTAACACACACCTGTAACACACACCTGTAACACACACCTGTAACACACACCTGTAACACACACCTGTAACACACACCTGTAACACACACCTGCAACACACACCTGTAATACACACCTGTAACACACACCTGTAACACACACCTGTAACACACACCTGTAATACACACCTGTAATACACACCTGCAACACACACCTGTAACACACACCTGTAACACACACCTGTAACACACACCTGTAACACACATCTGTAATACACACCTGCAACACACACCTGCAACACACACCTGTAACACACACCTGTAACACACACCTGCAACACACACCTGCAACACACACCTGTAACACACACCTGTAACACACACCTGTAACACACACCTGTAACACACACCTGTAACACACACCTGCAACACACACCTGTAACACACACCTGTAATACACACCTGCAACACACACCTGTAATACACACCTGCAACACACACCTGTAACACACACCTGTAACACACACCTGTAATACACACCTGCAACACACACCTGTAATACACACCTGCAACACACACCTGTAATACACACCTGCAACACACACCTGTAACACACACCTGTAACACACACCTGTAATACACACCTGCAACACACACCTGTAATACACACCTGCAACACACACCTGTAATACACACCTGCAACACACACCTGTAACACACACCTGTAATACACACCTGCAACACACACCTGTAATACACACCTGCAACACACACCTGCAACACACACCTGTAACACACTGAGGCTGACTGTGTGTGTGTAGTGACGATGCTCCTGGAGATGCTAACATGCAGAGGTTGTTGGGGTCTCTGATGGACGCTCCGGGCCTCGGGACTCGCTGCATGGACGGACATTCCATCCCGTAAGAGGACATTTCATTCTCCCTTACTAAAGCAACAACGGTGCACAGCATCTAAGCTCACTGCTGGTGCTCTTTCAGACCACTTTCTGATTTGTGTTTCCTGTCCTCAGAGAGGCTCCCTGTACGATGGGTGATGAGGACTGGAACTTCCCGGATGTCCCTGAAAGCGTCCAGCAGCTCTTCCTGTCCTCTAATTGGACGATGGATAACCCGTCCCCCCCCTGCTTCTGCAGCTGCGAGGGGAAGAAGAAGATGCTGCCGGACTGTCCCGCTGGGGCCGGAGGTCTGCCCCCCCCGGAGGTACCTGAACGCACCATCCTGACACCTGAGCGCACCATACAGACACCTGAACACACCATACAGACACCTGAACACACCATACAGACACCTGAACACACCATACAAACACCTGAACACACCATACAGACACCTGAACACACCATACAAACACCTGAACACACCATACAGACACCTGAACACACCATACAGACACCTGAACACACCATACAGACACCTGAACACACCATACAAACACCTGAACACACCATACAGACACCTGAACACACCATACAGACACCTGAACGCACCATACAGACACCTGAACACACCATACAGACACCTGAACACACCATACAAACACCTGAACACACCATACAGACACCTGAACACACCATACAGACACCTGAGCGCACCATACAGACACCTGAACACACCATACAGACACCTGAACACACCATACAAACACCTGAACACACCATACAGACACCTGAACACACCATACAGACACCTGAACGCACCATACAGACACCTGAACACACCATACAGACACCTGAACACACCATACAGACACCTGAACGCACCATACAGACACCTGAACACACCATACAGACACCTGAACGCACCATAAAGACACCTGAACACACCATACAAACACCTGAACACACCATACAGACACCTGAACACACCATACAGACACCTGAACGCACCATACAGACACCTGAAAACACCATACAGACACCTGAACGCACCATACAGACACCAGAACACACCATACAGCACCTGAACGCACCTTACAGCACCTGAACGCACCATCCAGACACCTGAACGCACCATCCAGACACCTGAACACACCATACTGACACCTGAACGCACCATCCAGACACCTGAACACACCATACTGACACCTGAACGCACCATCCAGACACCTGAACGCACCACACAGCACCTGAACATACCATCCTGACACCTGAACGCACCATCCAGACACCTGAACACACCATACTGACACCTGAACGCACCATCCTGAAACCTGAACACACCTTACAGCACCTGAACGCACCATCCAGACACCTGAACGCACCATCCAGACAGCTGAACACACCATACTGACACCTGAACGCACCATCCTGACACCTGAACACACCTTACAGCACCTGAACGCACCTTACAGCACATGAACGCACCATCCAGACACCTGAACGCACCACACAGCACCTGAACATACCATCCTGACACCTGAACGCACCATCCAGACACATGAACACACGATACTGACACCTGAACGCACCATACAGACACCTGAACACACCATACTGACACCTGAACGCACCACACAGCACCTGAACATACCATCCTGACACCTGAACGCACCATCCAGACACCTGAACACACCATACTGACACCTGAACGCACCATCCAGACACCTGAACACACCATACTGACACCTGAACGCACCATCTTGACACCTGAACGCACCACACAGCACCTGAACGCACCACACAGCACCTGAACACACCTTACAGCACCTGAACGCACCATCCAGACACCTGAACGCACCACACAGCACCTGAACACACCTTACAGCACCTGAACGCACCATCCTGACACCTGAACGCACCATCCAGACACCTGAACGCACCATACAGCACCTGAACGCACCATCCTGACACCTGAACGCACCATCCAGACACCTGAACGCACCATACAGCACCTGAACACACCATCCTGACACCTGAACGCACCATCCAGGCACCTGAACGCACCACACAGCACCTGAAGACACCTTACAGCACCTGAACGCACCATCCTGACACCTGAACGCACCATCCTGACACCTGAACGCACCATCCTGACACCTGAACGCACCATACAGACACTACAGTTATTAAATATATAGTGGTGGTTTAAATACACTACATTCAACATTTCACTTCCCCAAAAAAGATTATACTAAAATAAAACAATAACAATAATAATGAACACATATAAAGTATATGAATGAAACACTGATTTTTAAACATTACAAACAAACAACAACGTTTATGAAAGATGGTTGCAATCAAATAATATTGCATCACCACTCAAACAAACAAACAAACAAACAGAGTAGTATTTAAGTGATGTTCAAATATATTTCTATGAAGTAATGTTTAGATATTTATGTGAATGTTTTGTGTACGATCTGTTGTGCAGATGATGCTGAGCGCCACCGACTCCCTGCAGAATCTGACAGGCAGAAACATCTCGGACTACCTCGTCAAGACCTACGCTCAGATCATCGGCAAGAGGTGAGACACACATTTATATGTACAGTGTATATAATCAGTGGCGTTTTTATATGTACAAAAGTGGTGGGGCACAAAAGACTCAGATGTCTGTGTAAGCTTCTGCAGTGAGGGTCAAGCTGCTGAGCCTCTGACTCTTCAGGTTTACAAATAAACCTAAATCAAAATATAATATTATTTTCAAAAGCTTTTTTTGTCTGATGCTTCGATTAATTTTAAACTTACAGTTCAACAAAAGGATACCCAAAAATGTAATTTGATCATTTATTGAATTGTTCTCTCTTAGTAAGATCCCATTTTCAATCAAATTGCGGTCTTACCTTGACTTGAAGATGAAGTCCATTTGCCTATCCTTCTGGACAAACATCTCTATAACTTGTTTGTAAAAGTCCTCCTTATCTTCTTGTAGTTTCAAAAGTCTATCATAAATCTAATCGATAGATTTATGATTAGAAAATTATAAAAGTAGGGTAGACATGTGAATATTATCCGGCTGAACAAAACGTGCATTTATCAAACAGGCACGTTTCCCACAGATCTTATTTTGAGCTATTTTCTAAAATCCTATGGAGAACTCTCATTGCTATTTGTGGAGGGAACCCATGCGCAGCTTACTTCCTGGTTTTGGGACGCGTCTCTCTCCTCTTCACACCACACTTTTCGCAGCACACGTACTTACAGCCAATCAGCTCTGAATGATGAGATGACGTATGGTGGGGATGACAGCACTCTGCCCCTGTGGTCAATATGAGCATGCGCAGTGTAGTTTCTACAGTCACCGTTCACTTAGACAGGGAGAGGGAGGGCACGATGGGGTTTTGTCCCACATGGCTCTAAGCAGCTCAATAGGCACACACTGCAGACACTAATTAGAAGAGCACAGACTAAAACAGCAATGAGACGAATCAGATGATTAAACATGATCTTAAAATATATTTTATATATATTTAAATGTATTTTTTGCATTTCTTTGTAATCATTATTTGTAATACTTTCTGCTGACACTAGGTGGGGCTGTGCCCTTAATGACCAGTCGCCACTGTTTATAATACACAGTATACTCTGAGACTAACTGTGTGTTCGTGTGTTTTTACAGCCTGAAGAACAAAGTTTGGGTGAATGAATTCCGGTGAGTTTAAAAAAATGTGTTTCTTAAACTTTTATTCTGAAAATTAGGGATGAGCCGATCGATATCGGTGCTCTCTATAAAGGCCAATCAGGAGAGCCGATCACATGAGAGAGAGAGAGAGAGAGAGAGAGAGAGAGAGAGAGAGAGAGAGAGAGAGAGAGAGAGAGAGAGAGAGAGAGAGAGAGAGAGAGAGAGCGCGATCGGAGCATCCCTACTGAAAATCAACCCGTTTGCTGAGGTGTGTTTTCCTCTGCAGGTACGGAGGCTTCTCATTGGGCGCCAGGAGCACGCAGGTCCTCCCCCCGGCCAATGAGGTCGATGACGCCATCGAGAGGGTCCGCAAAATCTTTGAGTTACAGAAGGTGAAATTAAGTAAATGGATTCATGAAGATAAATACATCTACGTATATTCCAAACGGACTTTATTTATTAAAAACATAACATTCAATAATATGAAATAATAATAATTAGATAAATGTATTTTGTCTTTATAGATACCTTAAAATAAATAAACAAACAATATAACATGTTTGTGATGTTTCAGGGCGCGGCGGCGGACCGTTTCCTGGACAGTCTGTCAGGGTTCATCAACGGCCTCGACACCAAGAACAACGTCAAGGTATCGTTGTTGTTGTTATTTCATTATGAATTTGTAGTAATGAGTACTAAGCGATGTCTGTCCTCATGTTTCCTTTAATGCTGCTTGAGATGGTTACGCTGTGGATTGGTTCTCTGATGTGTCCCTTTGTGTTTCCCACAGTGGGATCAATAAAGCTCTTCTTGTCTTCTCTTAGATCTGGTTCAATAATAAGGGCTGGCACAGCATCGGGGCGTTCATCAACGTGATGAACAACGGGATCCTGCGGGCCAACCTGCCCCCCGGTCGAGACCCTCAGCTGTTCGGGATCCGAGCCTTCAACCACCCTCTGAACCTGACCAAGGAGCAGCTGAGCCAGGTGGCTCTGTGAGTGCAGCTCTTCAGTCTTTACAAATGTTCTGTGTTATTTTGTTATTACGTTAAAACATATATATATTATTACTTTTTAAATGTATTTCTTAGTATTATTATTTTTGTTGTTGTTATTATTTTGTATATTTGTATTTATTAATATTATTAATATTTTTAGATATATTTTTATTTCTATAAAACTACATTATTGATTGTATTATATATATTTATATTATTATTATAATTAGTATATATATATATATCTAACAGGGTCACCACCTCCGTGGACGTGCTCGTCTCCATGTGTGTGATCCATTATTGTTGTTGTTATTGTTGTTATTGTTGTCTCCTCAGGGTCACCACCTCCGTGGACGTGCTCGTCTCCATCTGTGTGATCTTCGCCATGTCCTTCGTGCCGGCGAGCTTCGTGGTGTTTCTGATCCACGAGAGAGTCAGCAAGGCCAAGCACATGCAGTTCATCAGTGGAGTGCAGCCCCTGCTGTACTGGACAGCCACCTTCACCTGGGACATGGTGAGGGGGTGGGACCTGGGGGGGGGCGCACCTTCATCTGGGACATGATGAGGGGGGGGACCTGGGGGGGGCACCTTCACCTGGGACATGGTGAGGGGGGTGAACCTGGGGGCGCACCTTCATCTGGGACATGATGAGGGGGGGGACCTGGGGGGGGCACCTTCACCTGGGACATGATGAGGGGGGGGACCTGGGGGGGGCACCTTCATCTGGGACATGGTGAGGGGGGGGGACCTGGGGGGGGCACCTTCACCTGGGACATGGTGAGGGGGTGGGAACCTGGGGGGGCACCTTCACCTGGGACATGGTGAGGGGGTGGGACCTGGGGGGGGGGGCGCACCTTCATCTGGGACATGATGAGGGGGGGCACCTTCATCTGGGACATGGTGAGGGGGGGGGACCTGGGGGGGGCACCTTCATCTGGGACATGGTGAGGGGGGGGACCTGGGGGGGGCACCTTCACCTGGGACATGGTGAGGGGGTGGGAACCTGGGGGGGTACCTTCACCTGGGACATGGTGTGTCTCTGCAGTGTATCAGTGTGTGTTTCGTGTGTGTGTGTGTGTGTGTTTCGTGTGTGTGTGTGTGTGTGTGTGTGTGTGTGTGTGTGTGTGTGTGTGTGTGTGTGTGTGTGTGTGTGTGTGTGTGTGTGTGTGTGTGTGTGTGTGTGTGTGTGTGTGTGTGTGTGTGTGTGTGTGTGTGTGTGTGTGTGTGTGTGTGTGTGTGTGTGTGTGTGTGTGTGTCAGAGTGTATAATCAGTGTGTGTGTGTGTCCCTGCAGTGTAACTACGTGGTCCCTGCTTCGCTGGTCGTCCTGATCTTCGTGTGTTTCCAGCAGAATGCCTACGTCTCGTCCACCAACCTGCCGGTGTTAGCACTGCTACTGCTGCTCTACGGGTAAAAACACACACACACACACACACACACACACACACTCACACTCACACTCACACACACATACACATACACACACACACACACACACACACACACACACACTAGTGTTAACTTCGTCAGCTATTTTTTTATTTAGTTTTAGTCCTGTGTTAAATTCCCTTTTTAGTTTTAGCCATATTTAGTCACCTTCATCCTGTTTTTATTTATTCAAGTTGTAGTCGACTAAAAGTCTGAGCATTTTAGTCTTATTTTAGTCAAAGAAAAAACTAATTATTTGAGTCTACTTTTTGTCAATGAAAACTGTTGAGTCTTTTTTAGTCATCAGATTATACAGAACATTTCAGTCAAACTAGCCAAAACCAATCATTTGTCATTTTAGTCAAATGTGTTTCACATTAAGATTATATCTTGTCCTTATTTGATGAAACACAGGTTGATGAAGAAGCTTTGCAGAGAGCATCAGGTCAGGTTGTGGTGTTTAGACCAGCTGTGTTTTGGCCACATTGCTTCCCTTCTGATGAAACAATGCATTCTCTTTTTTCTCCGCCTCATTGCAGTGAACATGGGCTCAAATATCACATCGTTTCTTTCTCCCAAGCAGATTCACCTCTCGTTGTCAGTCATTTTGACGGACAGGATCGTAACATTTCCATCATAATCCATAATTACCCGTCGAGTCACTCACTCGCGCTGACGGGGGGGTTACATAAGGTTCGTTAGACCCGAGTCTTCCTGACACTTCACATTGTGCCGCTGCCCGGTGTAATTCAAATGTACCGCCGCGCGCAGCACGGACACACAGCTGCTGCCCAGCCGCAGCTCGGACTCACAGCTGCTGCCCAGCCGCAGCACGGACTCACAGCTGCTGCCCAGCCGCAGCACGGACACACAGCTGCTGCCCAGCCGCAGCACGGACTCACAGCTGCTGCCCAGCCGCAGCACGGACTCACAGCTGCTGCCCAGCCGCAGCACGGACTCACAGGTGCTGCCCAGCCGCAGCACGGACTCACAGCTGCTGCCCAGCCGCAGCACGGACTCACAGCTGCTGCCCAGCCGCAGCACGGACTCACAGCTGCTGCCCAGCCGCAGCACCGGAAATGGAACTGCTGGGAGAAAAACTAACTATCAGAGATGTAACGTTATCTTTGATAATATTTCCTCTCCTCATTTTTCGTCAACGAAAGTAAAGAGAGATTTTGGCATAGTTTTTATTTAGTAAACTACATTTTCGTCTCGTCACTTTTCGTCAACGATATTGCATGATGATTACTGCCCTCGGTGCCGTCTCGTCATCGTCTCGTTTTAGTCATGGAAGAAAAGGTCGTTGAAGAACATATTCCGTCATAGTTTTAGTCAACGAAATGAACACTAACACACACTGTCACACATTGTAGTAACCCCCTGTCTCCACCAGGTGGTCCATCACCCCCCTCATGTATCCGGCCTCCTTCTTCTTCACGATCCCCAGCACAGCCTACGTGGTTCTGACCAGCGTCAACATCCTGATCGGGATCAACGGCAGCATCTCCACCTTCGTGATGGAGCTGTTCGGGAACAACGTGAGGACTCATAATGCTGACTCACTCCTGTTTGTGTTGTTGACCTCCTGTTTGTGACTTCCTGTTTGTGTTGTTGACCTCCTGTTTGTGACTTCCTGTTTGTGTTGTTGACCTCCTATTTGTGACTTCCTGTTTGTGTTGTTAACCTCCTTTTTGTGTTGTTGACTTCCTGTTGTTGACCTCCTGTTGTTGACTTCCTGTTTCTGTTGTTGACGTGCTGTTGTTGACGTCCTGTTGTTGACCTCCTGTTGTTGACGTGCTGTTGTTAACGTCCTGTTGTTGACTTCCTGTTTGTGTTGTTGACTTCCTGTTGTTGACCTCCTGTTGTTGACGTGCTGTTGTTGACATCCTGTTGTTGACTTCCTGTTTGTGTTGTTGACTTCCTGTTGTTGACCTCCTGTTGTTGACGTGCTGTTGTTGACTTCCTGTTTGTGTTGTTGACGTGCTGTTGTTGACGTCCTGTTGTTGACTTCCTGTTTGTGTTGTTGACGTGCTGTTGTTGACGTCCTGTTGTTGAGTTCCTGTTTGTGTTGTTGACATGCTGTTGTTGACATCCTGTTGTTGACTTCCTGTTTGTGTTGTTGACATGCTGTTGTTGACGTCCTGTTGTTGACTTCCTGTTTGTGTTGTTGATGTCCTGTCCTCAGGAGGTCGGGGGGATTAACGACATCCTGAAGAACGTCCTGCTGATCTTCCCTCACTTCTGCCTGGGCCGGGGTCTCATCGACATGGTGAAGAACCAGGCCATGGCCGACGCCCTCGAGAGATTCGGTAACAACACTTTGACTTTAGTTTGTTCGTAGGAGAAAGGATAAAGAAGAGCAGCACACGTTACTGTCACGTCACTTAGAGCACGTCACGTAGAGCACGTCACGTAGAGCACGTAGAGCACGTCACATAGAGCACGTCACGTAGAGCACGTCACGTAGAGCATGTAGAGCACGTCACATAGAGCACGTCCCGTAGAGCACGTCACGTAGAGCACGTCACATAGAGCACGTCACGTAGAGCACGTCACGTAGAGCACGTCACATAGAGCACGTCCCGTAGAGCACGTCACGTAAAACACGTCACATAGAACACGTCACGTAGAACACGTAGAGCACCTCACGTAGAACATGTCACGTAGAACACGTAGAACGCGTAGAGCACGTCACGTAGAACACGTAGAGCACCTCACGTAGAACATGTCACGTAGAACACGTAGAACGCGTAGAGCACGTCACGTAGAACACGTAGAGCACGTCACGTAGAGCATGTCACGTAGAACACGTAGAGCACGTGACGTAGAACATGTCACGTAGAACACGTAGAACGCGTAGAGCACGTTACATAGAGCACGTTACATAGAGCACGTCATGTAGAAAACGTAGAGCACGTCACATAGAGCACGTCACATAGAGCACATAGAACACGTCACATAGAGCACGTAGAGCACGTTACATAGAGCACGTAGAGCACGTTACATAGAGCACGTTACATAGAGCACGTCATGTAGAAAACGTAGAGCACGTCACATAGAGCACGTCACGTAGAACACGTAGAGCACGTTACATAGAGCACGTAGAGCACGTTACATAGAGCACGTTACATAGAGCACGTAGAGCACGTTACATAGAGCACGGCATGTAGAACACCTAGAGCACGTCACATAGAGCACGGCATGTAGAACACGTAGAGCATGTCACGTAGAACATGTCACGTAGAGCACGTCACGTAGAGCACGTCACGTAGAACACGTAGAGCACGTAGAGCACGTCACGTAGAGCACGTCACGTAGAACACGTAGAGCACGTCACGTAGAGCACGTAGAGCATGTCACGTAGAGCACGTAGAGCACGTCATGTAGAAAACGTAGAGCACGTCACATAGAGCACGTCATGTAGAACACGTAGAGCACGTCACGTAGAACACGTAGAGCACGTAGAACACGTAGAGCACGTCACGTAGAACACGTAGAGCACGTCACGTAGAGCACGTCACGTAGAACACGTAGAGCACGTCACGTAGAACAAGTAGAGCACGTCACCTAGAGCACGTAGAGCACGTAGAACACGTAGAGCACGTCACGTAGAGCACGTAAAGCACGTCACGTAGAGCACGTAGAGCACGTCACATAGAGCACGTAAAGCACGTCACGTAGAGCACGTAGTCACACAGCAGAGGGGAAACATCCAGGATCACAACATGTAACACAACAACTTTATTCAAGGGCTGTCCATCTCTTCCTGTGACTTCCTGGCTTCTGATTGGTCCTCAGACATTGCAGGTGATGCATTATGGGATACTGTGAAACAACTGTATTTGTTCAAGTTTCTCACAGAAACTACATTTTACAAGAGGACATTGAACACATCATAATTTAGATTCTCCCAACATTCATTTTTACTGAGTAGAGCCTGAACGCCCCGTGGAGTATGTAGCCTCCGTTAGCGTTAGCTGTTAGCTGGTTATTTAGCGACAAGCTGCTAATAAATAAAATAATCACGTGTGTGTGTGTGTGTGTGTGTGTGTGTGTGTGTGTGTGTGTGTGTGTGTGTGTGTGTGTGTGTGTGTGTGTGTGTGTGTGTGTGTGTGTGTGTGTGTGTGTGTGTGTGTGTGTGTGTGTGTGTGTGTGTGTGTGTGTCACTTCCTGTGACTTCCTGGCTTCTGATTGGTCCTCAGACGTTAAAGGTGATCCATTATGGGATGTTGGAGATGTGTGTTATGCATTATGGGATATGTTGCATTATGGGATGTGATGCATTCTGGGATGTATTCAATGCATTCTGGGATGTGATGCATTCTGGGATGTATTCAATGCATTCTGGGATGTGATGCATTCTGGGATGTATTCAGTGCATTCTGGGATGTGATGCATTATGGGTGTCACTACCCGATCCGCATTGCGCATGTGCGAGATGGTCCGCCATATTTGACTACTACATACGGCAACTCAAATAGGACACTTGACACAGTGGCGTTTGGCAAAGCAGAAAAAGAAAACTCAAAAAACAGACGATATTAATCTGAACGAGAGAGATGAGTTATTACAACGTGACTTTGCTTTATTGAACAATTCCTTTTATTGGGTTCTTTTATCGGGTTAAGTCAGCGGTTCTCCTACTTTTTTTTTTTCCGAGAAAAAAATAAGTCGGGGCCCCCAACACAAATAGTCACGTAATGGGCCAAGTCAACATTTATTAAAATACATCAATCTGAAGGTGAGCATTCCTTTGCTAGAACAGTGACGATAAAACAATGCTCAATCAGTCTGTGTGCAATCCCGAGAACAATAAGTTATAACACTTTGCCACTTCGCAATCTGTGTGTAAGCAGGGGTAAAGTGCTATTTTTATAAGTGGGGAGTGGACTTAACATCGGGGGGTCCGGGAGCAAGCTCCTCCGGGAAGATTTGTTTTTAAATATTGAAGTTAAAGCATCGATCTGGTGCACTCTGAGAGCAGCATGGAGAGATCTATGGATACCTCTCTCTACACCCATTTGAAACACAACTGGAAACAGATTTACTTTTTCTTTATGGATATTTTAAAAATCACTCCCCTTTCAAACTCTATTCTTGTTTTACTGCCATATAGCATTTCATAACTGTTTTTCATTTATTCTCTTGTTTTATAACTATAATGATCATATAAACGTGTGCCTCGGAAATCATTGTTTACATAAATGGTGACCAAAACGTTTGAGACCCACTGAGAGAGTCCTTTAGCTCACTGAGGCTCTCAGGAGGGGACTCTTAGTCTGTCAGGAGAGGACTCTCAGTCTGTCAGGAGAGGACTCTCAGTCTGAGAGGAGAGGACTCTCAGTCTGTCAGGAGAGGACTCTCAGTCTGAGAGGAGAGGACTCTCAGTCTGTCAGGAGAGGACTCTCAGTCTGAGAGGAGAGGACTCTCAGTCTGACAGGAGAGGACTCTCAGTCTGACAGGAGAGGACTCTCAGTCTGAGAGGAGAGGACTCTCAGTCTGTCAGGAGAGGACTCTCAGTCTGAGAGGAGAGGACTCTCAGTCTTAGAGGAGAGGACTCTCAGTCTGAGAGGAGAGGACTCTCAGTCTGTCAGGAGAGGACTCTCAGTCTGAGAGGAGAGGACTCTCAGTCTGAGAGGAGAGGACTCTCAGTCTGAGAGGAGAGGACTCTCAGTCTTAGAGGAGAGGACTCTCAGTCTGAGAGGAGAGGACTCTCAGTCTGAGAGGAGAGGACTCTCAGTCTGTCAGGAGAGGACTCTCAGTCTGACAGGAGAGGACTCTCAGTCTGAGAGGAGAGGACTCTCAGTCTGTCAGGAGAGGACTCTCAGTCTGTCAGGAGAGGACTCTCAGTCTGTCAGGAGAGGACTCTCAGTCTGAGAGGAGAGGACTCTCAGTCTGTCAGGAGAGGACTCTCAGTCTGTCAGGAGAGGACTCTCAGTCTGTCAGGAGAGGACTCTCAGTCTGTCAGGAGAGGACTCTCAGTCTGAGAGGAGAGGACTCTCAGTCTTAGAGGAGAGGACTCTCAGTCTGAGAGGAGAGGACTCTCAGTCTGTCAGGAGAGGACTCTCAGTCTGAGAGGAGAGGACTCTCAGTCTGTCAGGAGAGGACTCTCAGTCTGAGAGGAGAGGACTCTCAGTCTTAGAGGAGAGGACTCTCAGTCTGTCAGGAGAGGACTCTCAGTCTGTCAGGAGAGGACTCTCAGTCTGTCAGGAGAGGACTCTCAGTCTTAGAGGAGAGGACTCTCAGTCTTAGAGGAGAGGACTCTCAGTCTTAGAGGAGAGGACTCTCAGTCTGAGAGGAGAGGACTCTCAGTCTTAGAGGAGAGGACTCTCAGTCTGAGAGGAGAGGACTCTCAGTCTGAGAGGAGAGGACTCTCAGTCTGTCAGGAGAGGACTCTCAGTCTGACAGGAGAGGACTCTCAGTCTGAGAGGAGAGGACTCTCAGTCTGAGAGGAGAGGACTCTCAGTCTGAGAGGAGAGGACTCTCAGTCTGACAGGAGAGGACTCTCAGTCTGAGAGGAGAGGACTCTCAGTCTGTCAGGAGAGGACTCTCAGTCTGACAGGAGAGGACTCTCAGTCTGAGAGGAGAGGACTCTCAGTCTGAGAGGAGAGGACTCTCAGTCTTAGAGGAGAGGACTCTCAGTCTGAGAGGAGAGGACTCTCAGTCTGAGAGGAGAGGACTCTCAGTCTGAGAGGAGAGGACTCTCAGTCTGTCAGGAGAGGACTCTCAGTCTGACAGGAGAGGACTCTCAGTCTTAGAGGAGAGGACTCTCAGTCTGAGAGGAGAGGACTCTCAGTCTTAGAGGAGAGGACTCTCAGTCTGAGAGGAGAGGACTCTCAGTCTGAGAGGAGAGGACTCTCAGTCTGAGAGGAGAGGACTCTCAGTCTGAGAGGAGAGGACTCTCAGTCTGTCAGGAGAGGACTCTCAGTCTGACAGGAGAGGACTCTCAGTCTGAGAGGAGAGGACTCTCAGTCTGACAGGAGAGGACTCTCAGTCTGACAGGAGAGGACTCTCTTTTTGTTGAAAAAGCTCCTTATACCCGTTAGCGTAGCTAGCACCAGAAGCTAACAACAACGATCTCCGGTACCGGTGCGCGCTCTCTCTCTCTCTCTCGCCCGCGCACACACACAAAATGGCTCGTTCCACACACACATAGCGAGCTTGAATGAAACAGAGACCCATATGTACTTGTGCTGTACTGTAGCATATTATTTTCAAATCAATAATTTTCCAAATTATGATTATTTTTTTAATCTTTTCAAAGCAGTTGTTTCTCCTGGTCTCTCGCGCCCCACTTTGAGAAACACTGGGTTCAGTACATTGTCAGAATGAGTGAGAAATGGATTTAGCTTCTGTTAGACAGCTATCATACTGAATACGTACTGTGAATGTATGCTAAAACGTATGGCATATAGCTGTCTAACAGAAGTTACATCCATGTCTCACTTATTCTGACAATGAACTGAACCCCAAATAAAAGAACCCAATAAAAAGAGTTGTTAAATAATAGTGAAGTCACGTTGTAATAACAATAACTCATCTCTCTCTCTCGAGTTTCCTTTTTGAGCTTTGCTAAAAGCCACTGTGTCAAGTGTCCTTCTTGGGTTGCCGTCCGGAGTTCTCCAATATGGCGGACCATCTCGCACATGCGCACTGCAGATCGGGCAGGGGGACAGATCGGGTAGTGACAGGGACAATGGGATGTGATGCATTCTGGGATGTGATGCATTATGGGATGTGATGCATTATGGGATGCATCATGGCATGATTGATGCATTATGGGATGTGATGCATTAAGGGATTTGATGCATTATGGGATGTGATGCATTCTGGGATGTATTTAATGCATTATGGGATGCATTATGGGATGTATTCAATGAATTCTGGGATGTGATGCATTATGGGATGCATTGTGGGATGCATTATAGGATGTGATGCATTATGGGATGTGATGCATTATGGGATGTATTTAATGCATTAAAGGATGTATTTAATGCATTCTGGGATTTAATGCATTATGGGGTGAGTGATGCATTGTGGGATGTGTGAGTGATGCATTGTGGGATGTGTTGCAGGAGAGAACAGGTTCAGATCCCCTCTGGAATGGGACATGGTCGGGAAGAATCTGTTCGCCATGGCTGTGGAGGGAGTCGTGTTCTTCATCATCACACTCCTCATCCAGTACAGGTTCTTCATCAAGCCCAGGTACACACACACACACACACACACACACACACACACACACACACACACACACACACACACACACACACACACACACACACACACACACACACACACACACACACACACACACACACACACACTGCTGTGATGCCTGTGATTGTTCACTGGGGGGCAGCAGAACAAACATAATTTATCCTTAGTGAATTAAAGTTGGTAAAGGGAATAAAACACTGTGTGTGTGTGTGTGTGTGTGTGTGTGTGTGTGTGTGTGTGTGTGTGTGTGTGTGTGTGTGTGTGTGTGTGTGTGTGTGTGTGTGTGTGTGTGTGTGTGTGTGTGTGTGTGTGTGTGTGTGTGTGTGTGTGTGTGTGTGTGTGTGTGTGTGTGTGTGTGTGTGTGTGTGTGTGTAGGCCGGTCAGTAAGCTCACCACGCTGGCTCCTCTGGGGGAGGAGGACGAGGACGTGGCGAGGGAGAGACAGAGGATCGTCCACGGCCTCGGACATGGAGACATCCTGGAGCTCCGGCAGCTCACCAAAGTAACGCTGACATCACTGTGACATCACTGTGACGTCTCGGTGACGTCTGGGTGACATCACTGTGACGTCTGGGTGACATCACTGTGACGTCTCGGTGACATCACCGTGACCTCTCGGTGACATCACCGTGACCTCTCGGTGACATCACCGTGACGTCTGGGTGACATCACTGACGTCTCGGTGACATCACTGTGACGTATCGGTGACATCACTGACGTCTCGGTGACATCGCTGTGACGTTGTGGTGACGTCACAGTGATGTTGTGGTGACATCACTAACGTTGTGGTGACATCACTGTGACGTCTCAGTGACATCACTATGACGTTGTGGTGACATCACTGTGACGTCTCGGTGACATCACTGTGACGTCTCAGTGACATCACTGTGACGTCTCAGTGACATCACTGTGACGTCTCTGTGACATCACAGTGACGTCTCTGTGACATCACTGTGACATCACTGTGACGTTGTGGTGACACCACTGCGACGTTGTGGTGACATCACTGTGACGTCTTGGTGACATCACAGTGACGTCTCGGTGACATCACTGTGACATCACTGTGACGTTGTGGTGACATCACTGTGACGTTGTGGTGACATCACTGTGACGTCTCTGTGACATCACTGTGACGTCACTGTGATGTTGTGGAGACATCACTGTGACGTCTCGGTGACATCACTGTGACATTGTGGTGACATCACTTTGACGTCTCGGTGACATCACTGTGACGTTGTGGTGACATCACTTTGACGTCTCAGTGACATCACTGTGACATCACTGTGACATCACTGTGACATCATCCTGTGTGTGTGACCCCCTGCTGTGAATCAGTGATCTGAGCTCAGTGTGTGTTCAGGTGTTCAAGAGGAAGCAGAAGCCGGCGGTGGATCGGCTGTGTGTGGGGATCCCCCCCGGAGAGGTGAGGAACCGCCCGTCTGTACATATAATAACAACAATAATAACGACAATAATAACAAAAATAACAACAATAATAACGACAATAATAACAACAATAATAACGACAATAATAACAATAATAATTACAATAATAATAATACACATGAAGACATTAACGATTGATTTTATTTTGGTGTGAAGAAATCTGGATTTATTCAAAAACTACATTTTAAAAGATGAAACTGTCTCTCTCTCTCTGTCCCTCTCTCCTCTCTCTCCTCTCT
>NC_136901.1:96037331-96064272 GCF_949606895.1 Notothenia rossii
ACAGCGTCTGAGCATTTCTGGCTTTTTTTGTAACAAATTCCTTAATTCTGGTCAAATATAGTTCAAAATAAGTTCCCAGCTAAATACAAGATTTCATTTATCTAAATATCACATCTTTACTTCAAGAAATCTCACCAAGCCATTCTGTACTTGTTCTATTTGCAGATGTGTTCACTTAATAAAAGAGAAAACACCTTGTGTTCATTCTGTATGTACTTGTTTTGGATCAGCATTGTTTCCAGTGTAAAAAGATAATACAAATTAAAAGATTAAAAATAAACATTCCAAAATGTAAACACCTCAATAGAAATAAAATGGCATTAAACAAAGTAGAAAACATACATGTTGAATTCCAAAAGTACTTAGTAATCAGAGGTCGCGTTAACCGAATGTTTTCCGTCTGTGACCGATTTTTTGTTACGGAAAAATCTGAAAGCAGTTTAGAAACAAACTCAGAACAACGCCAAACGCCCGCAGCGAGGCTCCGGTGTGACGCCTGCCCGCCAGAAAGGAGACGATATCGTTTGGGCAGGCGTGTGGCGCAGTGGACTAGTGCGTTAGTGTTGGGATCAGATGGGCACAGGTTCAAACCCCTCTACAGTCTGCATGTCGTTGTGTCTCTGAGACACTTCACCCCAAAGTGCTCCTGAGGGGATTGATCACAGTGTGGAGTATGGAAGTCTCTTTGGATAGAAGCGTCTAACGTGTGTGTGTGTGTGTGTGTGTGTGTGTGTGTGTGTGTGTGTGTGTGTGTGTGTGTGTGTGTGTGTGTGTGTGTGTGTGTGTGTGTGTGTGTGTGTGTGTGTGTTAATTCGTGGTTGATGTCCCCAGGTTTGGGGACGGGTACACCATCATCCTGCGGGTGGGGGGTCCGGACGCAGACCTGCTGCCCGTCATGAAGTTCATCGAGAGCGAGCTGAGCGGCAGCACCCTGAAGGAGAAGCACCGCAACATGCTGCAGTACCAGCTGCCCTCCTCCCTCACCTCGCTCACACACATCTTCTCCATCCTGGCCCACCACAAGGAGGCGCTGCGCATCGAGGACTACTCCGTCACCCAGACCACGCTGGACCAGGTACTGACCCGTGGGCTAGGGTGGAGGAACACTGCTAATGTTTCTCCTCTTAGGGTACTGAGGAGCTCAAAGTCTCCACCCTGAGCAGCATCTGAACCAGGTGTGATCTGAACCAGGTGTGATCAGAGCCAGGTGTGATCTGAACCAGGTGTGATCTGAACCAGGTGTGATCAGAGCCAGGTGGGATCTGAACCAGGTGTGATCAGAACCAGGTGTGATCTGAACCAGGTGTGATCTGAACCAGGTGTGATCAGAGCCAGGTCTGATCTGAACCAGGTCTGATCTGAACCTGGTGTGATCTGAGCCAGGTGTGATCTGAACCAGGTGTGATCTGAGCCAGGTGTGATCTGAGCCAGGTGTGATCTGAACCAGGTGTGATCTGAACCAGGTGTGATCAGAGCCAGGTGGGATCTGAACCAGGTGTGATCAGAACCAGGTGTGATCTGAACCAGGTGTGATCTGAACCAGGTGTGATCAGAGCCAGGTGTGATCAGAGCCAGGTGTGATCTGAACCAGGTGTGATCTGAACCAGGTGTGATCTGAACCAGGTGTGATCTGAGCCAGGTGTGATCTGAACCAGGTGTGATCAGAGCCAGGTGGGATCTGAACCAGGTGTGATCAGAACCAGGTGTGATCTGAACCAGGTGTGATCTGAACCAGGTGTGATCAGAGCCAGGTGTGATCAGAGCCAGGTGTGATCAGAACCAGGTGTGATCAGAGCCAGGTGTGATCTGAGCCAGGTGTGATCTGAACCTGGTGTGATCTGAACCAGGTCTGATCAGAGCCAGGTGTGATCTGAACCAGGTGTGATCTGAACCAGGTGTGATCTGGACCAGGTCTGATCAGAGCCAGGTGTGATCTGAACCAGGTGTGATCTGAACCAGGTGTGATCTGAACCTGGTCTGATCAGAGCCAGGTGTGATCAGAGCCAGGTGTGATCTGAACCAGGTGTGATCTGAACCTGGTCTGATCAGAGCCAGGTGTGATCAGAGCCAGGTGTGATCTGAACCAGGTGTGATCTGAACCTGGTCTGATCAGAGCCAGGTGTGATCAGAGCCAGGTGTGATCTGAACCAGGTGTGATCAGAGCCAGGTGTGATCAGGGGATCCAGGTTCAGGTGTCTGATGAGGTGTGAGGGGGTCTGGAGCCCCACGCAGGGCACCATGTGGCGTAGGAGCCCCGTATCTAGGGGTCTGGATGAAGGTCTACCAGCCGACCCCACAGGAGGAACTGAGTCTATGTCCTGTGTGAACTCCTTCCTGGTCCTTCAGATTCAGTTTCTAGTTTCTCTGTTCTTTACTCGATGCTTCAGAGCTTCAGGTTCTGACGCTCGCTCTCTGTCCCTCAGGTGTTCGTGAACTTTGCGAAGGACCAGAGTGACGACTATCACTCCAAAGAGACGTCTGTGAGGCGTAGAGACGTCGCCATCGAGGTGCCCCCCCCCCTCAGCTGCAGCCCGGGGGCCGCGGAGGGGGGGGCGGTGCGGGAGAGCACCATGTGACCGCTGTGATGTCACACTGTGGGCGGAGCCACCGGCCGCCTCATGCCAGTCAATGCAAGACTTTAAGACCTAAACTTGAATAAGACTTCTTCTTCTTCTGTGGTGCGTCCGCCAGGAAACCAGCGAAGAAGAATCTGAATCATTTCAAACGGCCGAGGGATCGACTGCAAATCTTTTTTTAGAAAACGTTTGATTCCGTTTTTATCAGTTTTATTTATAAGTGAGTTTAATTTGTCCTTTTTGTTTTAGCGGGGCATTATGACTGTTCCCTGTAGCGCCTAACAGCCAATCAGAGTGCTCGATGCTGCACGGAGGAACAGACGGATGATTTTATAGGTTGATGTTTTTTAAGAAAACTGGAAGCCGGTGTGTGTGAGCTTTTATTGTGAAAGACTGGAAGAGCAAGTGTTGTCTGAACATCAATAAAACAAACAAACTGACTCTGCTTCGTCCGTTATTTAAAAACGTGAATAAGACTACATATTAAATAAGACAAGATGTTATTACTGATGAAACCCATCAGAACCCCTCAGAACACCGCTTAGTTAAAGAGACCCCTCAGAACCCCTCAGAACACCGCTTAGTTAAAGGGACCCCTCAGAACACCTCTCAGTTAACGGGACCCATCAGAACCCCTCAGAACACCACTTAGTTAAAGGGACCCATCAGAACACCTCTTAGTTAAAGAGACCCATCAGAACCCATCAGAACACCTCTTAGTTAAAGGGACCCCTCAGAACACCTCTCAGTTAACGGGACCCATCAGAACACCTCAGAACCCCTCTTAGTTAAAGGGACCCATCAGAACACCTCTTAGTTAAAGAGACCCATCAGAACCCCTCTTAGTTAAAGGGACCCATCAGAACCCCTCAGAACACCTCTTAGTTAAAGGGACCCATCAGAACCCCTCAGAACACCTCTTAGTTAAAGGGACCCATCAGAACCCCTCAGAACACCTCTTAGTTAAAGGGACCCCTCAGAACACCTCTTAGTTAAAGGGACCCATCAGAACCCCTCAGAACACCTCTTAGTTAAAGGGACCCCTCAGAACACCTCTTAGTTAAAGGGACCCATCAGAACACCTCTTAGTTAAAGGGACCCATCAGAACACCTCTTAGTTAAAGGGACCCATCAGAACACCTCTTAGTTAAAGGGACCCCTCAGAACACCTCTTAGTTAAAGGGACCCATCAGAACACCTCTTAGTTAAAGGGACCCATCAGAACCCCTCTTAGTTAAAGGGACCCATCAGAACACCTCTTAGTTAAAGAGACCCATCAGAACCCCTCAGAACACCTCTTAGTTAAAGGGACCCCTCAGAACACCTCTTAGTTAACGGGACCCATCAGAACACCTCTTAGTTAAAGAGACCCATCAGAACCCCTCAGAACACCTCTTCGTTAAAGGGACCCCTCAGAACCCCTCTTAGTTAAAGGGACCCATCAGAACCCCTCTTAGTTAAAGGGACCCATCAGAACACCTCTTAGTTAAAGAGACCCATCAGAACCCCTCAGAACACCTCTTAGTTAAAGGGACCCCTCAGAACACCTCTTAGTTAAAGGGACCCATCAGAACACCTCTTAGTTAAAGGGACCCATCAGAACCCCTCAGAACACCTCTTAGTTAAAGGGACCCATCAGAACACCTCTTAGTTAAAGGGACCCATCAGAACCCCTCAGAACACCTCTTCGTTAAAGGGACCCCTCAGAACACCTCTTAGTTAAAGGGACCCATCAGAACCCCTCAGAACACCTCTTAGTTAAAGGGACCCATCAGAACCCCTCAGAACACCTCTTAGTTAAAGGGACCCATCAGAACACCTCTTAGTTAAAGGGACCCATCAGAACACCTCTTAGTTAAAGGGACCCATCAGAACCCCTCAGAACACCGCTTAGTTAAAGGGACCCATCAGAACACCTCTTAGTTAAAGGGACCCATCAGAACCCCTCAGAACACCACTTAGTTAAAGGGACCCATCAGAACACCGCTTAGTTAAAGGGACCCATCAGCACCCCTCTTAGTTAAAGGGACCCATCAGAACCCCTCAGAACACCACTTAGTTAAAGGGACCCATCAGAACCCCTCAGAACACCACTTAGTTAAAGGGACCCATCAGAACACCGCTTAGTTAAAGGGACCCATCAGAACCCCTCAGAACACCACTTAGTTAAAGGGACCCATCAGAACACCGCTTAGTTAAAGGGACCCATCAGAACCCCTCTCAGTTAACGGGACCCATCAGAACACCTCTTAGTTAAAGGAACCCATCAGAACACCTCTTAGTTAAAGGGACCCATCAGAACACCTCTTTGTTAAAGGAACCCATCAGAACACCTCTTAGTTAAAGGGACCCATCAGAACCCCTCTTAGTTAACGGGACCCATCAGAACACCTCTTAGTTAAAGGGACCCATCAGAACACCTCTTAGTTAACGGGACCCATCAGAACCCCTCTTAGTTAAAGGGACCCATCAGAACACCTCTTAGTTAACGGGACCCATCAGAACACCTCTTAGTTAACGGGACCCATCAGAACACCTCTCAGTTAACGGGACCCATCAGAACCCCTCTTAGTTAACGGGACCCATCAGAACCCCTCTTAGTTAAAGGGACCCATCAGAACACCTCTCAGTTAACGGGACCCATCAGAACCCCTCTTAGTTAACGGGACCCATCAGAACACCTCTTAGTTAAAGGGACCCATCAGAACACCTC
Source organism: Notothenia rossii (assembly GCF_949606895.1). Taxonomy (NCBI): domain Eukaryota; kingdom Metazoa; phylum Chordata; class Actinopteri; order Perciformes; family Nototheniidae; genus Notothenia; species Notothenia rossii. The sequence goes on from NC_136901.1 coordinate 96,042,621, forward strand.
TTAGTTAACGGGACCCATCAGAACACCTCTTAGTTAACGGGACCCATCAGAACACCTCTTAGTTAACGGGACCCATCAGAACACCTCTTAGTTAAAGGGACCCATCAGAACCCCTCTTAGTTAAAGGGACCCATCAGAACACCTCTTAGTTAAAGGGACCCATCAGAACCCCTCTTAGTTAAAGGGACCCATCAGAACACCTCTTAGTTAACGGGACCCATCAGAACACCTCTTAGTTAAAGGGACCCATCAGAACACCTCTTAGTTAAAGGGACCCATCAGAACCCCTCTTAGTTAAAGGGACCCATCAGAACACCTCTTAGTTAACGGGACCCATCAGAACCCCTCTTAGTTAAAGGGACCCATCAGAACCCCTCTTAGTTAAAGGGACCCATCAGAACACCTCTTAGTTAACGGGACCCATCAGAACACCTCTTAGTTAACGGGACCCATCAGAACCCCTCTTAGTTAAAGGGACCCATCAGAACACCTCTTAGTTAACGGGACCCATCAGAACCCCTCTTAGTTAAAGGGACCCATCAGAACACCTCTCAGTTAACGGGACCCATCAGAACCCCTCTTAGTTAAAGGGACCCATCAGAACACCTCTCAGTTAACGGGACCCATCAGAACCCCTCTTAGTTAACGGGACCCATCAGAACACCTCTTAGTTAAAGGGACCCATCAGAACACCTCTTAGTTAACGGGACCCATCAGAACACCTCTTAGTTAACGGGACCCATCAGAACACCTCTTAGTTAACGGGACCCATCAGAACACCTCTTAGTTAAAGGGACCCATCAGAACCCCTCTTAGTTAAAGGGACCCATCAGAACACCTCTTAGTTAAAGGGACCCATCAGAACCCCTCTTAGTTAAAGGGACCCATCAGAACACCTCTTAGTTAACGGGACCCATCAGAACACCTCTTAGTTAAAGGGACCCATCAGAACACCTCTTAGTTAAAGGGACCCATCAGAACCCCTCTTAGTTAAAGGGACCCATCAGAACACCTCTTAGTTAACGGGACCCATCAGAACCCCTCTTAGTTAAAGGGACCCATCAGAACCCCTCTTAGTTAAAGGGACCCATCAGAACACCTCTTAGTTAACGGGACCCATCAGAACACCTCTTAGTTAACGGGACCCATCAGAACCCCTCTTAGTTAAAGGGACCCATCAGAACACCTCTTAGTTAACGGGACCCATCAGAACCCCTCTTAGTTAAAGGGACCCATCAGAACACCTCTCAGTTAACGGGACCCATCAGAACCCCTCTTAGTTAACGGGACCCATCAGAACCCCTCTTAGTTAAAGGGACCCATCAGAACACCTCTTAGTTAACGGGACCCATCAGAACACCTCTTAGTTAAAGGGACCCATCAGAACCCCTCTTAGTTAACGGGACCCATCAGAACCCCTCTTAGTTAACGGGACCCATCAGAACCCCTCTTAGTTAACGGGACCCATCAGAACCCCTCTTAGTTAACGGGACCCATCAGAACCCCTCTTAGTTAACGGGACCCATCAGAACACCTCTCAGTTAACGGGACCCATCAGAACCCCTCTTAGTTAACGGGACCCATCAGAACACCTCTTAGTTAACGGGACCCATCAGAACACCTCTTAGTTAACGGGACCCATCAGAACCCCTCTTAGTTAAAGGGACCCATCAGAACACCTCTTAGTTAAAGGGACCCATCAGAACACCTCTTAGTTAACGGGACCCATCAGAACACCTCTTAGTTAAAGGGACCCATCAGAACCCCTCTTAGTTAAAGGGACCCATCAGAACACCTCTCAGTTAACGGGACCCATCAGAACCCCTCTTAGTTAACGGGACCCATCAGAACCCCTCTTAGTTAACGGGACCCATCAGAACCCCTCTTAGTTAAAGGGACCCATCAGAACACCTCTCAGTTAACGGGACCCATCAGAACCCCTCTTAGTTAACGGGACCCATCAGAACCCCTAAACATTTATATTTTATATATTCAATGTAATATATAAATTACGTTGTAGTTAATAAATGAACAGACTGACGACAGAAAACACATGTTCACATTTAATTTATTATTCAGTTTTTATATAAATAGAGTTTCATCATCAGGTAATAATCAGTTAGCAGAACACAAGCCCCACCCACCCCACATCTCTGTCACCTGATTGGCTGCTGTCACTCACACTGACTGACAGACCCATAACACCTCCACCGAAAATATATATTTATTCTGATGTTATTACATTCAAACTCTGACGACGCTCTGCTGCGCTGTGATTGGCTGAGGAACAGGAAGTCACTTCATTGGAGAGAAGGAGCATGGGAACATGAGTTTATTCTCCTGAGAGGACAGGTGTCCCACGCAGCTCCGCACTGAGGACAGAGGGACAGCATTACTATATATATATATAAATATGCATTACTTATAGTGCATATTAACATATGAGCTCATCACCTTTCAGATGTTTAATACACAGTTTTCCAACAACATACTAAATAAATGAATACTGCTTATTGTCATGGTTGATGAATCTGAGAAGGCACAGAGTTTAATATCAACTCAAAGTGAATCTGACCTGCAGACACCACCCGGGCGTCGGAGTGAGATCTGTGACGGACCTCAGCTCTCTGATCAGCACTCTGAAACCACCAGAGGGCGTGCACTGACACACACACACACACACACACACACACACACACACACACACACACACACACACACACACACACACACACACACACACACACACACACACACACACACACACACACACACACACACACACACACACACACACACACACACACACACACACACACACACACACACACACACACACACACACACACACACACACACACACACACACACAGTATATAGATCTGAGTGTTGTCTATATTTTTGAATTTCTGTACATCTTTTATAAATGTACACTGTAGTGTATTGTTTACAGTGTAGTGTATTGTTTACAGTGTAGTGTATTGTTTACAGTGTAGTGTTGTTGTTTACAGTGTACCTCTGTTGTTGTTTACAGTGTAGTGTTGTTGTTTACAGTAGTGTGTTGTTTACAGTGTAGTGTTATTGTTTACAGTGTAGTGTATCGTTTACAGTGTAGTGTTGTTGTTTACAGTGTACCCCTGTTGTTGTTTACAGTAGTGTGTTCTTTACAGTGTAGTGTTGTTGTTTACAGTGTAGTGTATCGTTTACAGTGTAGTGTTGTTGTTTACAGTGTACCTCTGTTGTTGTTTACAGTAGTGTATTGTTTACAGTGTAGTGTTATTGTTTAAAGTGTACCTGTGTTCAGCCGGCCACACTCGCTGTGAAAGGCTCCCAGCAGCTTGCCGTACCCAGGTGCATCATGGGAGGTGACGGCAGCCTGGAAGGCGTTGCCCCAAACAGCCGGACCTCCGGGACGCATCATGTGAGAGGAGAGCTCGAACACACCTGCACACACCTGGGGTGTTAATATCACCTGTACACACACATTTATTTATTTTACCTTTATTTAACCAGGGTAGGTCTCATTGAGATTAAAAATCTCTTTTTCAAGAGTCCTGGCCCAAGAATGGTAACAGCACAGTTTCAGACAGTACACATACCTGGACACACACCTGAGGCCTGTACTACGAAGCAGAATGTTCTCTTAGCGGCTAACTTCAGGTTAACTCTGGGTTTCCGGTCCTACGAAGCTGGTTCTCTTTTTAGCGGGCTAGGTCTCCATGGTAACTGATGCTGAGCGGCTAACCTGCCCCGGAGCAGGTTAGGTTGCAGGCTAAGAGATCAACTCAGTGAAAGCACTGACTGCTGACCAATCAGAGCTCAGTGTGCGGAGTTTAAAGCGATCAAGTCATATTACAGGAGAAAGGAAATACAGAAAAGCTGCCGTTGCAGGAAAGACGGCCGGCAGAAATCAGCGACTGTGTGAACGTGAACATGAATAGAATATCACCTCCCATCTTCAGAGCAATCTGACTATTAGAACATTAGCATTAAGAAAGCTTACTTAAATATCTGCCACAACATAAGTAACCGGATCAGAGTAACATTAAGTACAGTCCGCGGCATATCACATCATAATGTATCATCTCCTTATCTGAGTCAGCTGAGCCGTATCTGGCCGTGCAACACTCACAGTGTCACATACTGTATGCAGAAGGATTATTTGAAGCAACACATTAAGTTGAGGAAACACTCGAGTCAAATGTAATGAAAGTCAGATGGTGTCTTAGACGGGGCAGTGATATCCTAAACCTGTTCATGTACGCATTCAAACACTTGTTCTGTTACCAGCTGTATTCACCTTGCAGGTGCAGCTATGTGGCTTTGATCCTGGATCAAGTGTTTAAGTCATGGATGTTTAAAGTTTAACTTCTTCATATGTCTAATATTATAGTTGACTTTTCATTCAGGAAGTATGACGCTGCGCTGTCAGTACGCTTCTCCATGTTTGTGATTGGTCGAATGCTCCAGATACCACCCCTTTCATGTGAACGCGCTCCTAACTAGATAGGACACGGCTGGCTTGAGCGATCCACTTGATAACCAGCGTCGTAGGACCGTTTAGAGAGAGCGCGTATGTTTTGGATTAGGCCAACCGGCTAACTCAATATCACCTGGACACACACACAGGACACACAGGACACACCTGGGGTGTGTGTGTGTGTGTGTGTGTGTGTGTGTGTGTGTGTGTGTGTGTGTGTGTGTGTGTGTGTGTGTGTGTGTGTGTGTGTGTGTGTGTGTGTGTGTGTGTGTGTGTGTGTGTGTGTGTGTGTGTGTGTGTGTGTGTGTGTGTGTGTGTGTGTGTGTGTGTGTTACCTCCCTCCTGAGGGGGGCTCTGCAGGTGACTCCATGGCACCAGGTAAGTGACCTCATTATCCTGCGACACCAACATGGGGATCGCCACGGAGACGTAGTCCTTCAGCCAGATGGGGTCCTGAGAGAGAGCTGCCCTCACCGCTGCCCGCTGAGAGTAGCTGTCTGTGGGGGGAATGAGTCAGCATGATGAGTCCTGAACCCTGAGTCAGCATGATGAGTCCTGAACCCTGACATGAGTCAGCATGATGAGTCCTGAACCCTGACATGAGTCAGCATTATGAGTCCTGAACCCTGACCTGAGTCAGCATTATGAGTCCTGAACCCTGACCTGAGTCAGCATTATGAGTCCTGAACCCTGACATGAGTCAGCATTATGAGTCCTGAAGCCTGACCTGAGTCAGCATTATGAGTCCTGAACCCTGACCTGAGTCAGCATTATGAGTCCTGAACCCTGAGTCAGCATGATGAGTCCTGAACCCTGAGTCAGCACTATGAGTCCTGAACCCTGACCTGAGTCAGCATGATGAGTCCTGAACCCTGAGTCAGCATTATGAGTCCTGAACCCTGAGTCAGCATGATGAGTCCTGAACCCTGAGTCAGCATGATGAGTCCTGAACCCTGAGTCAGCACTATGAGTCCTGAACCCTGACCTGAGTCAGCATGATGAGTCCTGAACCCTGAGTCAGCATTATGAGTCCTGAACCCTGAGTCAGCATTATGAGTCCTGAACCCTGAGTCAGCATGATGAGTCCTGAACCCTGAGTCAGCACTATGAGTCCTGAACCCTGACCTGAGTCAGCATGATGAGTCCTGAACCCTGAGTCAGCATTATGAGTCCTGAACCCTGAGTCAGCATTATGAGTCCTGAACCCTGAGTCAGCATTATGAGTCCTGAACCCTGAGTCAGCATTATGAGTCCTGAACCCTGAGTCAGCATTATGAGTCCTGAACCCTGACCTGAGTCAGCATGATGAGTCCTGAACCCTGAGTCAGCATTATGAGTCCTGAACCCTGAGTCAGCATTATGAGTCCTGAACCCTGAGTCAGCATTATGAGTCCTGAACCCTGACCTGAGTCAGCATTATGAGTCCTGAACCCTGAGTCAGCATGATGAGTCCTGAACCCTGAGTCAGCACTATGAGTCCTGAACCCTGACCTGAGTCAGCATGATGAGTCCTGAACCCTGAGTCAGCATTATGAGTCCTGAACCCTGAGTCAGCATGATGAGTCCTGAACCCTGAGTCAGCATGATGAGTCCTGAACCCTGAGTCAGCACTATGAGTCCTGAACCCTGACCTGAGTCAGCATGATGAGTCCTGAACCCTGAGTCAGCATTATGAGTCCTGAACCCTGAGTCAGCATTATGAGTCCTGAACCCTGAGTCAGCATGATGAGTCCTGAACCCTGAGTCAGCACTATGAGTCCTGAACCCTGACCTGAGTCAGCATGATGAGTCCTGAACCCTGAGTCAGCATTATGAGTCCTGAACCCTGAGTCAGCATTATGAGTCCTGAACCCTGAGTCAGCATTATGAGTCCTGAACCCTGAGTCAGCATTATGAGTCCTGAACCCTGAGTCAGCATTATGAGTCCTGAACCCTGACCTGAGTCAGCATGATGAGTCCTGAACCCTGAGTCAGCATTATGAGTCCTGAACCCTGAGTCAGCATGATGAGTCCTGAACCCTGAGTCAGCATTATGAGTCCTGAACCCTGAGTCAGCATTATGAGTCCTGAACCCTGAGTCAGCATTATGAGTCCTGAACCCTGACCTGAGTCAGCATGATGAGTCCTGAACCCTGAGTCAGCATTATGAGTCCTGAACCCTGAGTCAGCATGATGAGTCCTGAACCCTGAGTCAGCATTATGAGTCCTGAACCCTGAGTCAGCATTATGAGTCCTGAACCCTGACCTGAGTCAGCATGATGAGTCCTGAACCCTGAGTCAGCATTATGAGTCCTGAACCCTGAGTCAGCATTATGAGTCCTGAACCCTGAGTCAGCATTATGAGTACTGAACCCTGACCTGAGTCAGCATTATGAGTCCTGAACCCTGAGTCAGCATTATGAGTCCTGAACCCTGACATGAGTCAGCATTATGAGTCCTGAACCCTGAGTCAGCATTATGAGTCCTGAACCCTGAGTCAGCATTATGAGTCCTGAACCCTGAGTCAGCACTATGAGTCCTGAACCCTGACCTGAGTCAGCATTATGAGTCCTGAACCCTGACCTGAGTCAGCATGATGAGTCCTGAACCCTGAGTCAGCACTATGAGTCCTGAACCCTGACCTGAGTCAGCATGATGAGTCCTGAACCCTGAGTCAGCATTATGAGTCCTGAACCCTGACCTGAGTCAGCATTATGAGTCCTGAACCCTGAGTCAGCATTATGAGTCCTGAACCCTGAGTCAGCACTATGAGTCCTGAACCCTGACCTGAGTCAGCATGATGAGTCCTGAACCCTGAGTCAGCATTATGAGTCCTGAACCCTGACCTGAGTCAGCATTATGAGTCCTGAACCCTGAGTCAGCATTATGAGTCCTGAACCCTGAGTCAGCATGATGAGTCCTGAACCCTGAGTCAGCATTATGAGTCCTGAACCCTGACCTGAGTCAGCATTATGAGTCCTGAACCCTGAGTCAGCATTATGAGTCCTGAACCCTGAGTCAGCATTATGAGTCCTGAACCCTGAGTCAGCATTATGAGTCCTGAACCCTGACCTGAGTCAGCATTATGAGTCCTGAACCCTGAGTCAGCAATATGAGTCCTGAACCCTCAGTCAGCATTATGAGTCCTGAACCCTGAGTCAGCATCATGAGTCCTGAACCCTGACCTGAGTCAGCATCATGAGTCCTGAACCCTGACCTGAGTCAGCATTATGAGTCCTGAACCCTCAGTCAGCATTATGAGTCCTGAACCCTGACCTGAGTCAGCGTTATGAGTCCTGAACCCTGACCTGAGTCAGCATTATGAGTCCTGAACCCTGACCTGAGTCAGCATTATGAGTCCTGAACCCTGACCTGAGTCAGCATTATGAGTCCTGAACCCTCAGTCAGCATTATGAGTCCTGAACCCTGACCTGAGTCAGCATCATGAGTCCTGAACCCTGACCTGAGTCAGCATTATGAGTCCTGAACCCTGAGTCAGCATTATGAGTCCTGAACCCTGACCTGAGTCAGCATTATGAGTCCTGAACCCTCAGTCAGCATTATGAGTCCTGAACCCTGACCTGAGTCAGTGTTATGAGTCCTGAACCCTCAGTCAGCATTATGAGTCCTGAACCCTGACCTGAGTCAGCGTTATGAGTCCTGAACCCTAACCTGAGTCAGCATCATGAGTCCTGAACCCTGAGTCAGCATTATGAGTCCTGAACCCTGACCTGAGTCAGCATTATGAGTCCTGAACCCTGATCTGAGTCAGCAATATGAGTCCTGAACCCTCAGTCAGCATTATGAGTCCTGAACCCTGAGTCAGCATCATGAGTCCTGAACCCTGACCTGAGTCAGCATCATGAGTCCTGAACCCTGACCTGAGTCAGCATTATGAGTCCTGAACCCTGACCTGAGTCAGCGTTATGAGTCCTGAACCCTGACCTGAGTCAGCATTATGAGTCCTGAACCCTGACCTGAGTCAGCATTATGAGTCCTGAACCCTGACCTGAGTCAGCATTATGAGTCCTGAACCCTCAGTCAGCATTATGAGTCCTGAACCCTGACCTGAGTCAGCATCATGAGTCCTGAACCCTGACCTGAGTCAGCATTATGAGTCCTGAACCCTGACCTGAGTCAGCATTATGAGTCCTGAACCCTCAGTCAGCATTATGAGTCCTGAACCCTGACCTGAGTCAGCATTATGAGTCCTGAACCCTCAGTCAGCATTATGAGTCCTGAACCCTGACCTGAGTCAGCATTATGAGTCCTGAACCCTCAGTCAGCATTATGAGTCCTGAACCCTGACCTGAGTCAGCGTTATGAGTCCTGAACCCTAACCTGAGTCAGCATCATGAGTCCTGAACCCTGACCTGAGTCAGCATGATGAGTCCTGAACCCTGAGTCAGCATTATGAGTCCTGAACCCTGACCTGAGTCAGCATGATGAGTCCTGAACCCTGAGTCAGCATTATGAGTCCTGAACCCTGAGTCAGCATTATGAGTCCTGAACCCTGACCTGAGTCAGCATTATGAGTCCTGGACCCTGAGTCAGCATTATGAGTCCTGAACCCTGAGTCAGCATTATGAGTCCTGAACCCTGACCTGAGTCACCATTATGAGTCCTGAACCCTGAGTCAGCATTATGAGTCCTGAACCCTGAGTCAGCATTATGAGTCCTGAACCCTGAGTCAGCATTATGAGTCCTGAACCCTGAGTCAGCATCATGAGTCCTGAACCCTGAGTCAGCATTATGAGTCCTGAACCCTGAGTCAGCATTATGAGTCCTGAACCCTGACCTGAGTCAGCATTATGAGTCCTGAACCCTGAGTCAGCATCATGAGTCCTGAACCCTGAGTCAGCATTATGAGTCCTGAACCCTGAGTCAGCATCATGAGTCCTGGACCCTGACCTGAGTCAGCGTTATGAGTCCTGAACCATGACCTGAATCAGCACTATGAGTCACATGGTGAAATCCCATTGGACCAGGGAGATGCTGCCTTCAGGGACCAACACAGAAATAGGGCATCTTTAACACAGATCCTCTCTAAGGTGGCTTAGAACCACAGAAGAAGAAAGAGCTCACCATACTTCCAGATATGGAAGACCTTGTTCAGGCCGCCGTACTCCACGCTCCAGTAGCCAATCAGCTGAGAGTGGGCGGTGCGCAGGTGGATCTTCTCATTGGTCAGTTTGAGGAACGCTGCGTTCAGGTGCGGCTGGATGCTGTAGGTCCGGAACTCATAGAAGGTTCTATGTTCCTGCTGGGAGCCAGAAGAGAGGCGCACGCAGGGCTGTGGAGGGTAACAAGAAGAAGTACTCAGATTGTGTACTCCAGTAACAGAAGAAGTACTCAGGTCGTGTACTCCAGTAACAGAAGAAGTACTCAGGTCGTGTACTCCAGTAACAGAAGAAGTACTCAGGTCGTGTACTTCAGTAACAGTAGAAGTACTCAGATCGTGTACTCCAGTAACAGAAGAAGTACTCAGGTCGTGTACTTCAGTAACAGTAGAAGTACTCAGATCGTGTACTCCAGTAACAGAAGAAGTACTCAGGTCGTGTACTCCAGTAACAGAAGAAGTACTCAGGTCGTGTACTTCAGTAACAGTAGAAGTACTCAGATTGTGTACTCCAGTAACAGAAGAAGTACTCAGGTCGTGTACTTCAGTAACAGTAGAAGTACTCAGGTCGCGTACTTCAGTAACAGTAGAAGTACTCAGATCGTGTACTCAAGTAACAGAAGAAGTACTCAGGTCGTGTAATTCAGTAACAGTAGAAGTACTCAGGTCGTGTACTTCAGTAACAGAAGAAGTACTCAGGTTGTGTACTTCAGTAACAGTAGAAGTACTCAGGTCGTGTACTTCAGTAAGAGTAGAGGTACTCAGGTCGTTTACTTCAGTAACAGTAGATGTACTCAGGTCGTGTACTTCAGTAACAGTAGAAGTACTCAGGTCGTGTACGTCAGTAACAGTAGAAGTACTCAGGTCGTGTACTTGAGTAACAGTAGAAGTACTCAGGTCGTGTACTTCAGTAAGAGTAGAAGTACTCAGGTTGTGTACTTCAGTAACAGCAGAAGTACTCAGATCGTGTACTTCGTAGTACCCTCCTCATGCTGCTCTGACTGCTCGTTGGGAAACAGTCTGTTAATGTTAAACTGGAATCTGTCCAAAGATCATCGAGAGCGAGAGACCAAATACCACAGAGGGAGAGGAAGTACATGAAGTATAACACCTGAGTACTTCTACTCAAGTACTTGATCTGAGTACTTTAACTGAAGTACATGAACTGAGTACTTTAACTGAAGTACATGATCTGAGTACTTTAACTGAAGTACATGATCTGAGTACTTTAATTGAAGTACATGATCTGAGTACTTTAACTGAAGTACCTGATCTGAGTACTTTAACTGAAGTACATGATCTGAGTACTTTAACTGAAGTACATGATCTGAGTACTTTAACTGAAGTACCTGATCTGAGTACTTTAACTGAAGTACATGAACTGAATACTTTAACTGAAGTACTTGACCCGAAACTCCTCACATTATCTGAAGTCCTGACTGCAAACCAAACACTCTAAAACGATCACAGAATAACAGATCAAACTCAGGTTCAGATCCTGCTGCAGGACCAGGTCTCAGACCAGAACCAGAACCAGGTCCAGGTCCAGGTCCAGGTCCAGGTCCAGGTCCAGGTCCAGGTCCAAGTCCAGGTCAAGTTCCAGGTCCAGGTGAACTCACCTGAGAGGAAGCAGCAGCAGGAAGCAGAGCAGCTGCAGATCTCAGAGAGGATCTGATCCCCAACATGGTGAGAGGAGAAGTGACAGAAAACTGCAAAGACTAACAGGACGTGACCATCAGAGATCCTCAGTGATACAGCAGGAGGTCTCACTCTGTCTCACTCTGTCAGAGAGCAGGAGGTCTCACTCTGTCAGAGAGCAGGGGGTCTCACTCTGTCAGAGATCCGAGTAAAAGTAGAAGTACTCATATCTTATACTTGAGTAAGTGTATAAGTACCAGAGTGTAGGAATACTCTGTTACAGTAGAAATAGATTCTGTTCCTGAATCCGCGGCGGAGTGAGACCTCTGTCTCCCTCACAGAGAGGCGGAGTGAGACCTCTGTCTCCCTCACAGAGAGCCGGAGTGAGACCTCTGTCCCCCTCACAGAGAGGCGGAGTGAGACCTCTGTCCCCCTCACAGAGAGGCGGAGTGAGACCTCTGTCTCCCTCACAGAGAGGCGGAGTGAGACCTCTGTCCCCCTAGCAGAGAGGCGGAGTGAGACCTCTGTCTCCCTCACAGAGAGGCGCAGTGAGACCTCTGTCCCCCTCACAGAGAGGGGGAGTGAGACCTCTGTCCCCCTCACAGAGAGGCGGAGTGAGACCTCTGTCTCCCTCACAGAGAGGCGCAGTGAGACCTCTGTCCCCCTCACAGAGAGGGGGAGTGAGACCTCTGTCCCCCTAGCAGAGAGGTGGAGTGAGACCTCTGTCTCCCTCACAGAGAGCCGGAGTGAGACCTCTGTCCCCCTCACAGAGAGGCGGAGTGAGACCTCTGTCTCCCTCACAGAGAGCCGGAGTGAGACCTCTGTCTCCCTCACAGAGAGCCGGAGTGAGACCTCTGTCCCCCTCACAGAGAGCCGGAGTGAGACCTCTGTCCCCCTCACAGAGAGGCGGAGTGAGACCTCTGTCTCCCTCACAGAGAGCCGGAGTGAGACCTCTGTCCCCCTCACAGAGAGCCGGAGTGAGACCTCTGTCCCCCTCACAGAGAGGCGGAGTGAGACCTCTGTCTCCCTCACAGAGAGCCGGAGTGAGACCTCTGTCCCCCTCACATGGAGGCGGAGTGAGACCTCTGTCCCCCTCACAGAGAGGCGGAGTGAGACCCCTGTCTCCCTCACAGAGAGGCGGAGTGAGACCTCTGTCCCCCTCACATCGAGGCGGAGTGAGACCTCTGTCTCCCTCACAGAGAGGCGGAGTGAGACCCCTGTCTCCCTCACAGAGAGGCGATGTTTAAATCTCTTTATTTTGATTTACTTTTCATTCATTATTTATTTATTATGTATTCCCGCCGCTGCTGTTTTAATTCTAAGAACACCTGAGAGTTAAATGTTTCAGGTTTTATACAAAAACAAAACGTTTTCTGTGTTTCAGCGGAAGATAAACAACCGACGCGTTTGACGTCACATCCGGTCAGGAAGTAGAGCCGCAGAGCACGCTGTTTAGAGGACAGACCTTATATTTATATCATATATCATATATATTGTATTACATAGTGTATAAAGTATATATATATATATATATATATATATATGCAGGCTCAGGGAAGAACGGAGCACGTGTAGCTGCGTCATCAGGACAACACAGGTAACGAGTCAATTAAAACAAGAAGTATATCAGATATAAATATATATACTTTATTAATAAATATACTGTGTGTGTGTGTGTGTGTGTGTGTGTGTGTGTGTGTGTGTGTGTGTGTGTGTGTGTGTGTGTGTGTGTGTGTGTGTGTGTGTGTGTGTGTGTGTGTGTGTGTGTGTGTGTGTGTGTGTGTGTGTGTGTGTGTGTGTGTGTGTCAGCAGGGAGTAAACACATTTATAGAGTATTAAACACACAGCTGAGAGGCAGTGTGTACTTCATACAGACATTAATATGCAAACTGTATCTGGTAGGTATCCTTATTATTATGATGAGAGAAAGAGAGAGCCCTCTGATGTCAGGTAGTATATTATATATATTATATAAACTATGAGGTACTTGTGGGTTATCTGTCTAAATAAACCCTCAGGATTAGTGTTTGTTGTTTAGGAAATGAGAAAGTGGAGCAGCTACCCGCTATTAAAAAGGACAGATAACAAGTACATATATATATATAAGATACTATTGCTTGTTTCTCCAGTACTTTAACTACATCTACATACACACATCCATGAGTTTGATAACCCTGTTTATTAAACTCTGACACATTACCCTCAAACGGCCTGTACACGTCATCCTGCTAAACCTTCAGTAACAACATCTTATTGTTGTTGTTTACTTTCTCTTGTTTTGACTTGCTCTTGATGTTGAGGTTAAAGTATCTGCCACTACGTTGTTTGCTCGACTAAATACTGTAATATGTACTTAGTGATGAGACCGTGTGTGTGTCCTGTAGATATGTAAGTGCTCTGTTAGTGCACTGGTTATCATCATGCTGCTGTGTTCATTGTGTCAACCCTTTCCTTCAGGGTGAATGAAGTCTCATCTGAAGTCATATCAAGTCATTGTTGGGGAATAATATAGATATCCACCTTTTCCCTCTTGACGTTTGGGACCCACCCTGAGGTCTGCCATCTCCCTGAAGGAGGGGCTGCTTCAGCCACATGGTGTTGTTCCCAGTTTGTGAGCGGGTAACTCTCGGTCACAAATGGTTCATTGTTGTGGGAACACGGGAACTCTTCCTTCTTGGGGGCTTGTCCAAGGTGTGAAATCTTGGAGGCCGTAAGCGTCAGCTGCAAGTGACTGATGCCCCTTTCACACCAACGACTCGGAGCTGGAGCCTGAAAAGTACAGTTTTTTCCTGTTCACACCGCAGCGGCGCCGCCTCTTAGCTCCGGAATCCGGTTCACTTCCAGCTCCAAAAAATTGTCGGTCTAGAGGCAAGAGCTACGGAGCTAAGAGGCGGCGTCGCTTACGTCGAGGCGTGCAGGAAACTAAACCCACCTCCCCTGAACATGGGTCGACTGAAGGGTCTCCTCATGCCTGCCTACAAGCAGTGCTGAGCAACGTGACTAGAACCAACCACACACTTATAAAAGAAACACACTTTCTAAAGTCAGGCAGCACTAACCAGGCTGCGTGTGATTCTGTTTGTTTGACCTTACTCTGACCATCGTTCACTTTCATTGATCGTTGTGGAGAGAGGCAGACGTTTAGTTTTATAGCAGCTATCGGATGGAATCAATCCATGGGCTGCTCAGGTTGTCGTGTCCGACTATCACAAGTAGAATCATAATGAAAAATACGCCGGTAAAATGTGCCTGTAGAAAACGGCTTATGCCACAATAGGATAGCAACAAGTAGTCAGTTTAGCTTCGGTTGCTATGGTAACATCACCCATTCTATACCAGACACTTTCATAACAGCGTGATGCCAAACAGCGTCAATTCAGACTGACACACATTCACTTAAGGGGGGGGGGGGATATGTATCAGCTGCTGTGTGACAGTCAGACAGTGAATACTTTAGAGAGGCCGCTGCAGTGTGAGCTAACCGGGAGCTAACGGGAGAATAAACTCCCGTGGACGAGCAGCAGCACTGCAGCGGTCGGTACATGCCGCTGAGACACATTAATAAACAATGAACCACGGCACTCTGGAGAAAAGTATAAGCTTGGAGAAGTCGTTATTTTATTTAATCTGACTTTGTGTGTTTAAAAGCAACACGATCATCGACCCGACGCAGTCCCCCGTTGTTGTCGTTGTTGTTGTTGTTGTGAGCGCTGTAACGCCGTTGGGGAGCAAATCAGCGATGTAAACATTGACGTCATGACGCAGCAGCGGCTGCACCACTCGGGCTCTGGGCGGTGTGAACAGAGCGGGAGCAGAAAAGGGAAACCGGAGCTGAACCAGCAAAGCTCTAGATCGGAGCTAGAACGGGAAAAGCACTGGTGTGAAAGCCGCATCAGTGTCCCCAGCTGTTCAGTCTATCTGCTGCCGCATCAGTGTCCCCAGCTGTTCAGTCTATCTGCTGCCGCATCAGTGTCCCCAGCTGTTCAGTCTATCTGCTGCCACATCAGAGTCCCCAGCTGTTCAGTCTATCTGCTGCCGCATCAGTGTCCCCAGCTGTTCAGTCTATCTGCTGCCGCATCAGTGTCCCCAGCTGTTCAGTCTATCTGCTGCCACATCAGTGTCCCCAGCTGTTCAGTCTATCTGCTGCTCCATCAGTGTCCCCAGCTGTTCAGTCTATCTGCTGCCGCATCAGTGTCCCCAGCTGTTCAGTCTATCTGCTGCCGCATCAGTGTCCCCAGCTGTTCAGTCTATCTGCTGCCGCATCAGTGTCCCCAGCTGTTCAGTCTATCTGCTGCTCCATCAGTGTCCCCAGCTGTTCAGTCTATCTGCTGCTCCATCAGTGTCCCCAGCTGTTCAGTCTATCTGCTGCCACATCAGAGTCCCCAGCTGTTCAGTCTATCTGCTGCCGCATCAGTGTCCCCAGCTGTTCAGTCTATCTGCTGCCGCATCAGTGTCCCCAGCTGTTCAGTCTATCTGCTGCCACATCAGTGTCCCCAGCTGTTCAGTCTATCTGCTGCCGCATCAGTGTCCCCAGCTGTTCAGTCTATCTGCTGCCGCATCAGTGTCCCCAGCTGTTCAGTCTATCTGCTGCCACATCAGTGTCCCCAGCTGTTCAGTCTATCTGCTGCCGCATCAGTGTCCCCAGCTGTTCAGTCTATCTGCTGCCGCATCAGTGTCCCCAGCTGTTCAGTCTATCTGCTGCCGCATCAGTGTCCCCAGCTGTTCAGTCTATCTGCTGCTCCATCAGTGTCCCCAGCTGTTCAGTCTATCTGCTGCCGCATCAGTGTCCCCAGCTGTTCAGTCTATCTGCTGCTCCATCAGTGTCCCCAGCTGTTCAGTCTATCTGCTGCTCCATCAGTGTCCCCAGCTGTTCAGTCTATCTGCTGCCGCATCAGAGTCCCCAGCTGTTCAGTCTATCTGCTCTCTGTCAACCAGTTAAAA
Source organism: Notothenia rossii (assembly GCF_949606895.1). Lineage (NCBI taxonomy): Eukaryota > Metazoa > Chordata > Actinopteri > Perciformes > Nototheniidae > Notothenia > Notothenia rossii. Next base: position 96,058,778 of record NC_136901.1, read on the forward strand.
GGTCTTTCGAGAGAGAGGCGCTTCAGAATTGACGTGGCAACTCTTCCGTGAAGTCAGACCTCTGACTCCTGACTTGTTTTGTGAATCCTCCGGCCGAAGCTCCGTAACAAACCATCAGTGTTGTGACGTGACGTGTCCTCGGTGTAAATAATGTCGTTCTATCTTCTGTTTGAACAGGGCGGTGTGTTCAGGGCCCGTTGGAGAAGGGAAACATGCTGAAGCTGCTGGGGGTCCTACGGGTGGGGCGGGGCCTGATCCATGGGGGGCGGGTGCAGATCCCGGGGGGGCGGGGCCTGAGTGGGAGAAGTGGGAGGGGCTTCAGAGGCTGCACCGTAGACCCCGGGCAGGAAGAGACCTTCGTGTTCGTGGACTTTACAGGTGAGACACATTTATCAGAGCCTCTCAGTCTGAGCTGTAGTTATCAGAGTCTCTCAGTCTGAGCTGTAGTTATCAGAGTCTCTCAGTCTGAGCTGTAGTTATCAGAGCCTCTCAGTCTGAGCTGTAGTTATCTCTCTCAGTCTGAGCTGTAGTTATCAGAGCCTCTCAGTCTGAGCTGTAGTTATCAGAGCCTCTCAGTCTGAGCTGTAGTTATCAGAGCCTCTCAGTCTGAGCTGTAGTTATCAGAGCCTCTCAGTCTGAGCTGTAGTTATCAGAGTCTCTCAGTCTGAGCTGTAGTTATCAGAGCCTCTCAGTCTGAGCTGTAGTTATCTCTCTCAGTCTGAGCTGTAGTTATCAGAGCCTCTCAGTCTGAGCTGTAGTTATCAGAGCCTCTCAGTCTGAGCTGTAGTTATCTCTCTCAGTCTGAGCTGTAGTTATCAGAGCCTCTCAGTCTGAGCTGTAGTTATCAGAGCCTCTCAGTCTGAGCTGTAGTTATCAGAGCCTCTCAGTTTGAGCTGTAGTTATCAGAGCCTCTCAGTCTGAGCTGTAGTTATCAGAGTCTCTCAGTCTGAGCTGTAGTTATCAGAGTCTCTCAGTCTGAGCTGTAGTTATCAGAGTCTCTCAGTCTGAGCTGTAGTTATCAGAGCCTCTCAGTCTGAGCTGTAGTTATCAGAGTCTCTCAGTCTGAGCTGTAGTTATCAGAGCCTCTCAGTCTGAGCTGTAGTTATCAGAGCCTCTCAGTCTGAGCTGTAGTTATCAGAGTCTCTCAGTCTGAGCTGTAGTTATCAGAGCCTCTCAGTCTGAGCTGTAGTTATCTCTCTCAGTCTGAGCTGTAGTTATCAGAGTCTCTCAGTCTGAGCTGTAGTTATCTCTCTCAGTCTGAGCTGCAGTTATCAGAGCCTCTCAGTCTGAGCTGTAGTTATCAGAGTCTCAGTCTGAGCTGTAGTTATCAGAGCCTCTCAGTCTGAGCTGTAGTTATCAGCCTCTCAGTCTGAGCTGTAGTTATCAGAGTCTCTCAGTCTGAGCTGTAGTTATCAGAGTCTCTCAGTCTGAGCTGTAGTTATCAGAGTCTCTCAGTCTGAGCTGTAGTTATCAGAGCCTCTCAGTCTGAGCTGTAGTTATCAGAGTCTCTCAGTCTGAGCTGTAGTTATCAGAGTCTCTCAGTCTGAGCTGTAGTTATCAGAGTCTCTCAGTCTGAGCTGTAGTTATCAGAGTCTCTCAGTCTGAGCTGTAGTTATCAGAGCCTCTCAGTCTGAGCTGTAGTTATCAGAGTCTCAGTCTGAGCTGTAGTTATCAGAGCCTCTCAGTCTGAGCTGTAGTTATCAGAGTCTCTCAGTCTGAGCTGTAGTTATCAGAGTCTCTCAGTCTGAGCTGTAGTTATCTCTCTCAGTCTGAGCTGTAGTTATCTCTCTCAGTCTGAGCTGTAGTTATCTCTCTCATTCTGAGCTGTAGTTATCAGAGTCTCTCAGTCTGAGCTGTAGTTATCTCTCTCAGTCTGAGCTGTAGTTATCAGAGTCTCTCAGTCTGAGCTGTAGTTATCTCTCTCAGTCTGAGCTGTAGTTATCTCTCTCATTCTGAGCTGTAGTTATCAGAGCCTCTCAGTCTGAGCTGTAGTTATCTCTCTCAGTCTGAGCTGTAGTTATCAGAGTCTCTCAGTCTGAGCTGTAGTTATCTCTCTCAGTCTGAGCTGTAGTTATCAGAGCCTCTCAGTCTGAGCTGTAGTTATCAGAGTCTCAGTCTGAGCTGTAGTTATCAGAGCCTCTCAGTCTGAGCTGTAGTTATCAGCCTCTCAGTCTGAGCTGTAGTTATCAGAGTCTCTCAGTCTGAGCTGTAGTTATCAGAGTCTCTCAGTCTGAGCTGTAGTTATCAGAGCCTCTCAGTCTGAGCTGTAGTTATCAGAGTCTCTCAGTCTGAGCTGTAGTTATCAGAGTCTCTCAGTCTGAGCTGTAGTTATCAGAGTCTCTCAGTCTGAGCTGTAGTTATCAGAGTCTCTCAGTCTGAGCTGTAGTTATCAGAGCCTCTCAGTCTGAGCTGTAGTTATCTCTCTCAGTCTGAGCTGTAGTTATCAGAGTCTCTCAGTCTGAGCTGTAGTTATCTCTCTCAGTCTGAGCTGTAGTTATCAGAGCCTCTCAGTCTGAGCTGTAGTTATCAGAGTCTCAGTCTGAGCTGTAGTTATCAGAGCCTCTCAGTCTGAGCTGTAGTTATCAGAGTCTCTCAGTCTGAGCTGTAGTTATCAGAGTCTCTCAGTCTGAGCTGTAGTTATCAGAGTCTCTCAGTCTGAGCTGTAGTTATCAGAGCCTCTCAGTCTGAGCTGTAGTTATCAGAGTCTCTCAGTCTGAGCTGTAGTTATCAGAGTCTCTCAGTCTGAGCTGTAGTTATCAGAGTCTCTCAGTCTGAGCTGTAGTTATCAGAGTCTCTCAGTCTGAGCTGTAGTTATCAGAGCCTCTCAGTCTGAGCTTTAGTTATCAGCCTCTCAGTCTGAGCTGTAGTTATCAGAGTCTCTCAGTCTGAGCTTTAGTTATCAGCCTCTCAGTCTGAGCTGTAGTTATCAGAGTCTCTCAGTCTGAGCTGTAGTTATCAGAGTCTCTCAGTCTGAGCTGTAGTTATCAGAGCCTCTCAGTCTGAGCTGTAGTTATCAGAGCCTCTCAGTCTGAGCTGTAGTTATCAGAGCCTCTCAGTCTGAGCTGTAGTTATCAGAGTCTCTCAGTCTGAGCTGTAGTTATCAGTCTCTCAGTCTGAGCTGTAGTTATCAGCCTCTCAGTCTGAGCTGTAGTTATCAGTCTCTCAGTCTGAGCTGTAGTTATCAGAGTCTCTCAGTCTGAGCTGTAGTTATCAGAGTCTCTCAGTCTGAGCTGTAGTTATCAGAGCCTCTCAGTCTGAGCTGTAGTTATCAGAGCCTCTCAGTCTGAGCTGTAGTTATCAGAGCCTCTCAGTCTGAGCTGTAGTTATCAGTCTCTCAGTCTGAGCTGTAGTTATCAGTCTCTCAGTCTGAGCTGTAGTTATCAGAGCCTCTCAGTCTGAGCTGTAGTTATCAGAGCCTCTCAGTCTGAGCTGTAGTTATCAGAGTCTCTCAGTCTGAGCTGTAGTTATCAGTCTCTCAGTCTGAGCTGTAGTTATCAGAGTCTCTCAGTCTGAGCTGTAGTTATCAGTCTCTCAGTCTGAGCTGTAGTTATCAGAGTCTCTCAGTCTGAGCTGTAGTTATCAGAGCCTCTCAGTCTGAGTTGTAGTTATCAGAGTCTCTCAGTCTGAGCTGTAGTTATCTCTCTCAGTCTGAGCTGTAGTTATCAGAGCCTCTCAGTCTGAGCTGTAGTTATCAGAGCCTCTCAGTCTGAGCTGTAGTTATCAGAGTCTCTCAGTCTGAGTTGTAGTTATCAGAGTCTCTCAGTCTGAGCTGTAGTTATCAGAGTCTCTCAGTCTGAGCTGTAGTTATCAGAGCCTCTCAGTCTGAGCTGTAGTTATCAGTCTCTCAGTCTGAGCTGTAGTTATCTCTCTCAGTCTGAGCTGTAGTTATCAGAGTCTCTCAGTCTGAGCTGTAGTTATCAGTCTCTCAGTCTGAGCTGTAGTTATCAGAGTCTCTCAGTCTGAGCTGTAGTTATCAGAGTCTCTCAGTCTGAGCTGTAGTTATCAGAGTCTCTCAGTCTGAGCTGTAGTTATCAGCCTCTCAGTCTGAGCTGTAGTTATCAGCCTCTCAGTCTGAGCTGTAGTTATCAGAGCCTCTCAGTCTGAGCTGTAGTTATCAGAGTCTCTCAGTCTGAGCTGTAGTTATCAGAGTCTCTCAGTCTGAGCTGTAGTTATCAGAGCCTCTCAGTCTGAGCTGTAGTTATCAGTCTCTCAGTCTGAGCTGTAGTTATCAGCCTCTCAGTCTGAGCTGTAGTTATCAGAGTCTCTCAGTCTGAGCTGTAGTTATCAGCCTCTCAGTCTGAGCTGTAGTTATCAGCCTCTCAGTCTGAGCTGTAGTTATCAGCCTCTCAGTCTGAGCTGTAGTTATCAGAGCCTCTCAGTCTGAGCTGTAGTTATCAGAGTCTCTCAGTCTGAGCTGTAGTTATCAGAGTCTCTCAGTCTGAGCTGTAGTTATCAGAGCCTCTCAGTCTGAGCTGTAGTTATCAGTCTCTCAGTCTGAGCTGTAGTTATCAGCCTCTCAGTCTGAGCTGTAGTTATCAGAGTCTCTCAGTCTGAGCTGTAGTTATCAGTCTCTCAGTCTGAGCTGTAGTTATCAGCCTCTCAGTCTGAGCTGTAGTTATCAGAGTCTCTCAGTCTGAGCTGTAGTTATCAGCCTCTCAGTCTGAGCTGTAGTTATCAGAGTCTCTCAGTCTGAGCTGTAGTTATCAGTCTCTCAGTCTGAGCTGTAGTTATCAGCCTCTCAGTCTGAGCTGTAGTTATCAGAGTCTCTCAGTCTGAGCTGTAGTTATCAGAGTCTCTCAGTCTGAGCTGTAGTTATCAGAGTCTCTCAGTCTGAGCTGTAGTTATCAGCCTCTCAGTCTGAGCTGTAGTTATCTGAGGGTTATCAGCACTGCACCCCTGCCCAGCACTGCCATTAAACTCTTCTTCTGTGATGTTTCAGATGCAGAGCCTGAGGAGGAGAGAGACCTCCTGCCTCCCCCCCCAACCCCCCTTCCCTGTGCTGCCCCCCCCCCTCAGAGGCTGCGTGCTCTGGAGCTGCAGCTGCATGCGCTGGGGGGCGGGGCTTCCCTTCAGGGGGGTGGGGCTTCACTGCAGGGGGCGGAGCTGCTCTTCCAGGACGTGGAGTTCCCCGGGGGCGACAGCGCAGTGTCTTTAAAGAAGCAGAAGAAGAAGAAGAAGTCCGGGGAGGCGTTCACAAAGTGGTGGGGGCGCCGGACGCCTCTGAGCCAATCAGTGACGTCAGCTGCTCGGGTTGCGGCGCACTGCTGCACTGCAGCGTAGCGGGCGCCCCCGGTTATCTGCCTGGCAACAAGTTCAAGGAGCTGCGCCTGGAGGGGGGTCTGGGGGGGGCGGTTTGCCAGCGCTGCCACCTGCTGACGCACCACAACCAGGCGCTGCAGGTGGAGCTGTCGGCGGAGGGATACGCTGCGGTGGTGAAGAGGCTGCGCCCCCTTCAAGGTCTGCTGCTGCTAGTGGTCGACCTGCTGGACCTCCCC
>NC_136901.1:96064472-96086972 GCF_949606895.1 Notothenia rossii
CTGGAAGAGAGGGGGGGGGGCTACAAGGACCTGTTTGGGGTTTGGAGCAGGACACTTCAGAGACATGTCCTTAGTAACAGCTGGAAGAGAGGGGGGGGGGCTACAAGGACCTGTTTGGGGTTTGGAGCAGGACACTTCAGAGACATGTCCTTAGTAACAGCTGGAAGAGAGGGGGGGGGCTACAAGGATCTGTTTGGGGTTTGGAGCAGGACACTTCAGAGACATGTCCTTAGTAACAGCTGGAAGAGAGGGGGGGGCTACAAGGACCTGTTTGGGGTTTGGAGCAGGACACTTCAGAGACATGTCCTTAGTAACAGCTGGAAGAGAGGGGGGGGGGGCTACAAGGATCTGTTTGGGGTTTGGAGCAGGAAGCTTCAGAGACATGTCCTTAGTAACAGCTGGAAGAGAGGGGGGGGGGGCTACAAGGATCTGTTTGGGGTTTGGAGCAGGACACTTCAGAGACATGTCCTTAGTAACAGCTGGAAGAGAGAGGGGGGGGGGGGGGCTACAAGGATCTGTTTGGGGTTTGGAGCAGGAAGCTTCAGAGACATGTCCTTAGTAACAGCTGGAAGAGAGGGGGGGGGGCTACAAGGATCTGTTTGGGGTTTGGAGCAGGAAGCTTCAGAGACATGTCCTTAGTAACAGCTGGAAGAGAGGGGGGGGCATGTTTTTATATCTGAGACCTGTAATAAATGGCTAAAATAGTATAATGGGAAACCTTTTTAAATGGATATAAACACAGTTTTAACTCCAGATGAAATATGAGTTAAATAAGTTCTGATTGACTCCTCCTACTGGCCACCAGGTGGACCTGCTGCCGGGCGACGCCCCCAACTACCTGCAGCGAATCAAACGGCAGCTGGAGGCGTACTGCGCGACCGCCGGGTTGCATGTGAGCGAGGTGCAGCTGATCAGCGCTAAGACGGGCTTCGGCATCGAACAGCTGGTCTCCCGCCTGCAGCGTACCTGGAGTTACCGTGGCGACGTGTACCTGGTGGGCAGCTCCAACGCAGGGAAGTCCTCTCTGTTCAACGCGCTGCTGCAGTCAGACTACTGCAAGAGCCGCGCTGCTGACCGGCTACAGCGCGCCACCGTGTCCCCCTGGCCCGGTGAGACCACACCTCATACCTGACACATGCATTTATTTATTTTAATCTTTAAATTTAAATTTTAAATTTAATTTTTTTTTTATTTTAATTTTAATTTTTATGAATGAAACACCTGAGTTCAACGATTAAGAGGAGTGTCCCAATACTGTTGTTTATATAATGTAGCTGTTCAGTAACAGAACCGTTGTTCCCTGTGTGGTGCGTTCAGGGACCTGCTGCATTAACTGTGTTACTTTGATGCGTTCAGGGACCACTCTGGACCTGCTGAAGTTCCCCATCATTAACCCGACTCCCTACAGGATGTTCAGACGAGAGGAGCGTCTGAGTGAGGAGAGGGGGGGCGAGAGAGAGCTGACGGAGGAGGAGAGAGAGAGGGAGAAACACCTGAAGAGACAGGGGTACCTGACAGGTGAGAGGGGGGACACATGAGGGGGGGGGGGGGAATGAGTGAATGTGATGTAAGAGGAGGAGAATACATCCTAACCCTATCTCCCCCCCCCCCAGGTCGTGTAGGGAGGACGTTCAGAACCGCCCCCCCCCCTCGAGACGAGATCCAGTTTGACCCGGACAGCCTGGCTCTGGGGGAGGGGGGGGAGGGGGGGAAGACCCAGGCAGGTGAGTTGCTATCATCAACAACAACATGTCAGAGGCAGAGAGAAGTTTATCTTTAATTCTTTGAAAGCAGACGTTTGTTAAGAAAAGCTGAAATCACCTTCAGAGTCTTTTTGTTTTATTTAACCAGAAAATAGCATTGAGATCAAATCTCATCTTCAAAGCTGAGCTGGCCGAGAAGGCAGCAACATCACACCAACATAAACAATACAGAGAACATAACTAAGAAAACAAGAGATGAACAAGCAGTCACTACATTGTGTTCATTAGGACAGTAAGAAAGGTACGTTAACGAGGAAGACACAGGGCAAGCAGCGGGGGGTGCTGTGACTCAGGGCGAGCAGCAGGGGGCGCTGTGACTCAGGGGGAGCAGCAGGGGGCGCTGTGACTCAGTGCGAGCAGCAGGGGGCGCTGTGACTCAGGGGGAGCAGCAGGGGGCGCTGTGACTCAGGGGGAGCAGCAGGGGGCGCTGGGTTAGAGAGGGGCGGCCTTTTGGCCCCGAAACATCCCCCTGTTCCCAGACTTCAGTCTCCATAAACGACCTTTCAAGTAGAGACTAGTTTCACCGGTTACCCCGGGATTCCACCGGCAGTCAGCGAGATGAATCAAAATGTGTTGCTAGTGGTAATGCATTCATCATCATAATCATTCTATATATATCATTTACACAGTGCCTGTAAACCTGGAGGAGAACGCTGGCATTTCTCCTCCTACTTGAAAGACTACGGAGGGATAGGGTCTGCAAAATTAGTTTACTTTGGGGATTGACTGGATGCTCTGACCGGTCCATTTCCTGCCCGGCGCTACGCAACACCTCGCGTCTCCGTCAAAAATAGACCAGCCGTCTATTTTTAGCGGAGCTTCCGAGCCGCTTCAGGGACGCTTCAGGGACGCTTCAGGGACGCTTCAGGGACGCTTCAGGGACGCTTCAGGGACGCTTCAGGGACGCTTCAGGGACGCTTCAGGGACGCTTCAGGGAAGCTTCAGGGACGCTTCAGGGACGCTTCAGGGACGTAACGCGGTGCGTCTGGTGGAATAGCACCCATTGACTAGAGTGGTCGCGATCGCTGTGAGGTGTGCGCCCAACAATAACAATACTGCTGTTCTCCCCCAGCGCCCCCCCCTCCCCCCAGGCAGCAGGACAGCGAGGAGCAGGAGGGGAACTGGCTCTACGACACCCCGGGGATCATCAAGCAGCACGACGTGAGAATGGGTTATTCAGAATAATAATAAAATGTTCATTATCTATATTTCAGGAATAATGTGCTTTAATAATCGTGTTTTAGTAACAACGCATTCATCCTGATGTATATTATAATCTGGGATGACCCCGCCCCTCAGCTGCTCTCTGAACAGGAAGTGATGTTTAGTATTTATATATACATGTAACCTCTGACCTCTGACCTCAGATCCTGGCGCTGCTCTCTGAACAGGAAGTGATGTCAGTGGTCCCGACCCAGGCTCTGGTCCCGAGGACCTTCGTCCTGCAGGAGGGGGCCAGCCTGCTAGTCGGGGGGCTCGCCCGCATCGACTTCATTAAGGTGCGTTATCAAAACAAGACAATATAAATAAATATATATATTTATAAATATATATATTTTTTTTTTATTTATTTATATATTTATCCTCCTCCAGCAGAGCAACATGAATATATATATATATATATATATATATATATATATATATATATATATATATATATAGGACATAGAACTAATAAAACAGATCAAACAGTGCAAGAGAATGTTCTGAGATGTGCAAGTTAATGCAAATAAAATAGAAATAGTGCCAGAAGAGTCTGTAAGTACAGCAATATGAGATATAGATCAATGACTAGCAAACAGATGAATGTTTATGTTCTTCACAGAGTGCAGGAGGTTAACATCTAACTGTGGGAGGGAACTGACTCTGAGTCTGTGGTTTGTGACCTGATGCTGCGCTGCCTCCTGCCTCCTGCTGTGGGATAGATCACATATTAATGATATTAATGTTTCTCCTCAGGGGGGAGGGCCCTGCTGGTTCTCAGTTCTGGTATCCAGTCAGATCCCAGTCCACATCTCCAGCCTGGAGAGAGTCCAGGAGGTCTATGAGAAACACGCAGGGCACACACTGCTGGGGGTGAGAGAGAGAGAGAGAGAGAGAGAGAGAGGTGTGACAGTGTGTGTGTGTGAGAGAGAGAGAGAGAGAGAGAGAGTTATTCTGATCTGTGTCTGATCGGTCTGGTGCGTTCAGGTCTCTGTTGTTGCGTTCCGGCTCTGATCTGTGTGGTGTGTTCAGGCTCTGATCTGTGTGGTGCGTTCAGGTCTCTGTGGTGTGTTCAGGCTCTGATCTGTGTGGTGCGTTCAGGTATGTGTGGTGCGTTCAGGCTCTGATCTGTGTGGTGCGTTCAGGCTCTGATCTGTGTGGTGCGTTCAGGCTCTGATCTGTGTGGTGCGTTCAGGTCTCTGTGGTGTGTTCAGGCTCTGATCTGTGTGGTGCGTTCAGGCTCTGATCTGTGTGGTGTGTTCAGGCTCTGATCTGTGGTGTGTTCAAGCTCTGATCTGTGTGGTGCGTTCAGGTATGTGTGGTGTGTTCAGGCTCTGATCTGTGGTGTGTTCAGGCTCTGATCTGTGTGGTGCGTTCAGGCTCTGATCTGTGTGGTGCGTTCAGGTCTGTGGTGTGTTCAGGCTCTGATCTGTTTGGTGTATTCAGGTCTGTGTGGTGTGTTCAGGCTCTGATCTGTGTGGTGTGTTCAGGTCTGTGTGGTGTGTTCAGGTCTGTGTGGTGTGTTCAGGCTCTGATCTGTGTGCTGTGTTCAGGTCTGTGTGGTGTGTTCAGGCTCTGATCTGTGTGGTGTGTTCAGGCTCTGGTCTGTGTGGTGTGTTCAGGCTCTGGTCTGCGTGGTGTGTTCAGGTCTGTGTGGTGTGTTCAGGCTCTGATCTGTGTGGTGCGTTAAGGTCTGTGTGGTGTTCAGGCTCTGATCTGTGGGGTGTGTTCAGGTCTGTGTGGTTTGTTCAGGTCTGTGTGGTGCGTTCAGGCTCTGATCTGTGTGGTGCGTTCAGGCTCTGATCTGTGTGGTGTGTTCAGGTCTGTGTGGTGTGTTCAGGCTCTGATCTGTGTGGTGCGTTAAGGTCTGTGTGGTGTTCAGGCTCTGATCTGTGGGGTGTGTTCAGGTCTGTGTGGTTTGTTCAGGTCTGTGTGGTGCGTTCAGGCTCTGATCTGTGTGGTGCGTTCAGGCTCTGATCTGTGTGGTGTGTTCAGGTCTGTGTGGTGTGTTCAGGCTCTGATCTGTGTGGTGCGTTCAGGTCTGTGTGGTGTGTTCAGGCTCTGATCTGTGTGGTGTGTTCAGGTCTGTGTGGTGTGTTCAGGTCTGTGTGGTGTGTTCAGGTCTGTGTGGTGCGTTCAGGTCTGTGTGGTGCGTTCAGGTCTGTGTGGTGTGTTCAGGCTCTGATCTGTGTGGTGCGTTCAGGTCTGTGTGGTGTGTTCAGGCTCTGATCTGTGTGGTGCGTTCAGGTCTGGGTGGTGTGTTCAGGCTCTGATCTGTGTGGTGTGTACAGGTCTGTGTGGTGTGTTCAGGCTATGATCTGTGTGGTGCGTTCAGGCTCTGATCTGTGTGGTGTGTTCAGGTCTGTGTGGTGCGTTCAGGTCTGTGTGGTGCGTTCAGGTCTGTGTGGTGTGTTCAGGTCTGTGTGGTGTGTTCAGGCTCTGATCTGTGTGGTGTGTTCAGGTCTGTGTGGTGTGTTCAGGTCTGTGTGGTGTGTTCAGGCTCTGATCTGTGTGGTGTGTTCAGGTCTGTGTGGTGTGTTCAGGCTCTGATCTGTGTGGTGCGTTCAGGTCTGTGTGGTGTGTTCAGGTCTGTGTGGTGTGTTCAGGCTCTGATCTGTGTGGTGTGTTCAGGTCTGTGTGGTGTGTTCAGGTCTGTGTGGTGTGTTCAGGCTCTGATATGTGTGGTGTGTTCAGGTCTGTGTGGTGTGTTCAGGCTCTGATCTGCGTGGTGTGTTCAGGTCTGTGTGGTGTGTTCAAGCTCTGATCTGTGTGGTGCGTTCAGGTCTGTGTGGTGTGTTCAGGCTCTGATCTGTGGTGTGTTCAGGTCTGTGTGGTGTGTTCAGGTCTGTGTGGTGCGTTCAGGTCTGTGTGGTGTGTTCAGGCTCTGATCTGTGTGGTGCGTTCAGGTCTGTGTGGTGTGTTCAGGCTCTGATCTGTGGTGTGTTCATGTCTGTGTGGTGTGTTCAGGTCTGTGTGGTGCGTTCAGGTCTGTGTGGTGTGTTCAGGCTCTGATCTGTGGTGTGTTCAGGTCTGTGTGGTGTGTTCAGGCTCTGATCTGTGTGGTGCGTTCAGGTCTGTGTGGTGTGTTCAGGCTCTGATCTGTGGTGTGTTCAGGTCTGTGTGGTGTGTTCAGGTCTGTGTGGTGCGTTCAGGTCTGTGTGGTGTGTTCAGGCTCTGATCTGTGTGGTGCGTTCAGGTCTGTGTGGTGCGTTCAGGTCTGTGTGGTGCGTTCAGGTCTGTGTGGTGTGTTCAGGCTCTGATCTGTGGTGCGTTCAGGTCTGTGTGGTGTGTTCAGGCTCTGATCTGTGTGGTGTGTTCAGGTCTGTGTGGTGTGTTCAGGCTCTGATCTGTGTGGTGCGTTCAGGTCTGTGTGGTGTGTTCAGGCTCTGATCTGTGTGGTGCGTTCAGGTCTGTGTGGTGTGTTCAGGCCCTGATCTGTGTGGTGCGTTCAGGTCTGTGTGGTGTGTTCAGGCTCTGATCTGTGGTGTGTTCAGGTATGTGTGGTGTGTTCAGGCTCTGATCTGTGTGGTGCGTTCAGGTACCTGCTGGGGGGTCCGAGCGGATGAAGGACTTCCCCCCCCTGGTGCCTCAGGACTTCAGGCTGCAGGGAGTGGGGTATCAGGAGGCATCCGGAGACCTGAAGCTGTCCTCTGCAGGTAAGTCTTCCACAGTTCATGAAGTTTAATGTTGATCCAGATGCTGCTTCATGACCACATTACTAAAATGTGGATGGCCAATCAGAAACGTTGCTGTCAGAACCAATGAGACGTGTTCTGGAAGTGATATGGTCTGTGTGTACATTAGCATGCTAACACTCAGAGCTAACCTGTACTGGAGAGAGTGTGTGTGAAGAAGCAGGAAATCAAAAGGAAGTCACCTTGTGGTAAACCTGAGAGAGAGAGAGAGTTTGAGCTCCATCCTGTTTCAGAGAGGATCCTTGATGTGGTTTGGAACATGATGTGGAGTTTCATCACGGCAGCATTTAGCTGAGTTTCTCCTGATGAGATCTACTCTCTCTGAAGCTACTGACCCAGAGTCAGCTCTATAGGAACAGCTGGAAGAGAGGGGGGGGGGGGCTACAAGGATCTGTTTGGGGTTTGGAGCAGGACACTTCAGAGACATGTCTTTATATCTGAGACCCGTGATACGCATAAAGACAGTACAATAGGAGACCTTTAAGGTGTGTATGTCCTCTAACCCTGTCCTCTGTCCTCAGGGTGGGTCTCAGTGACGGCCCCTCCAGGTGATCAGCTGCTTCTGCGTCTCCACGGCCCAGAGGACGCCTCCTTCTCTCTGAGGACCCCCCCCCTCCTGCCTCACCTGGTGAAGCTGAAGGGAGACAGAGTCAGGAAGTCCGTGGCCTACAGGACCCTGAAGCATGTGGTGCTGCAGAGAGAGGAGGGGAAGAAGAACTGAGACGGACTGACGAGCTGGTCAGGATCCAGAAGGACTTCCTGTTGAGCCCCTCCCCTCTGAGACTCAGAAGCTGCTGATGGAATATTTCATATGATGTAAGCATGTTTTTGTGAAGGATTGTTTATGAATAAATAATAACACATGTTCATCTGGAAAATCTTTATTTGATCAAAAGAGAAGCAGAAGATCACATGGTACAGATTAATGTGGGGGGGGGGGGGGGGCTGAAGACACTCAGGACCACACAGCGCTATTTACCTTTATTATAACTACCTGTGTTCCAGGAGTAAGGCTGTTTACTGAAGTAATTGACGAATAGAAAAAAGACAGCAGGTTTCTCCACAGATACGAGTATGCAGTATTACACAGAGATAGAGCCAGGTTAACACAGGAAGAGCCCGGTGGTCCATCATGAGAGAAGATGAAGGTGAGACAGCTGACGATGATGAAGGTGAAAGCAGAGAGCTTTGGTTTGTATTGCACTGTATTATTGACACCTCATCACGACAGCAGATCCCTCCTCCGTCTGATGGACTCATCACGACAGCAGATCCCTCCTCCGTCTGATGGACTCATCACGACAGCAGATCCCTCCTCCGTCTGATGGACTCATCACGACAGCAGATCCCTCCGCCGTCTGATGGACTCATCACGACAGCAGATCCCTCCTCCGTCTGATGGACTCATCACGACAGCAGATCCCTCCTCCGTCTGATGGACTCATCACGACAGCAGATCCCTCCTCCGGTCTGATGGACTCATCACGACAGCAGATCCCTCCTCCGTCTGATGGACTCATCACGACAGCAGATCCCTCCTCCGTCTGATGGACTCATCACGACAGCAGATCCCTCCTCCGTCTGATGGACTCATCACGACAGCAGATCCCTCCTCCGTCTGATGGACTCATCACGGCAGCAGATCCCTCCTCCGTCTGATGGACTCATCACGGCAGCAGATCCCTCCTCCGTCTGATGGACTCATCACGACAGCAGATCCCTCCTCCGTCTGATGGACTCATCACGACAGCAGATCCCTCCTCCGTCTGATGGACTCATCACGGCAGCAGATCCCTCCTCCGTCTGATGGACTCATCACGACAGCAGATCCCTCCTCCGTCTGATGGACTCATCACGACAGCAGATCCCTCCTCTGCCTGATGGACTCATCACGGCAGCAGATCCCTCCTCCGTCTGATGGACTCATCACGGCAGCAGATCCCTCCTCCGTCTGATGGACTCATCACTACAGCAGATCCCTCCTCCGTCTGATGGACTCATCACGACAGCAGATCCCTCCTCCGTCTGATGGACTCATCACGACAGCAGATCCCTCCTCCGTCTGATGGACTCATCACGACAGCAGATCCCTCCTCCGTCTGATGGACTCATCACGACAGCAGATCCCTCCTCCGTCTGATGGACTCATCACGACAGCAGATCCCTCCTCCGTCTGATGGACTCATCACGACAGCAGATCCCTCCTCCGTCTGATGGACATGGAGCAGCTGATTGTCAAAGGCACTGCGTTTTTAAATAAAACTATGATTTGAACCTGCAGTTATCTCATCTTAAGGTTTATGACTCAAACACAGAGTTCAGAGCTGATTCCAGATACACATGATGACACAAGGTGAGATCTGAAGGACAACGTGACGGAGAAGGTAAATAACAACAACATTCAGAGGAAAACAAGTAAAAAACTGAAATCGGACAAAAAAAAAAAGATTCTTTATTTTAAAGTCTGAGTCTTCTCTCCTAAATCAATCAATTCAACCTCAGTTAAATCTCTGGGTGTGACCTTCCTCTGCTCTGTATCCTTCTCTGACCTAAAGCAGCCCTCACACACCTCGTAACATCTCAGTTTATCGTCAGGGGGAAAAAACCCTCAAAAACTAAATGCGTTTCTCAGCAATACAAAAATAATCTTTCTGAGTGTCCTAACATCACCTGTAACTCTCAGCCCTCTCTGTGGTCTGTCTGAGTGAAGCAGGGAAACATGAGCCTGCCAGGCGGTGCTCAGGGACGCCCAGCAGGGGGCAGCACTCTCTGAAGGGGGAGATCCTCTTCATCCCTTCACATTTAAACAGAGGACCTCTTAAAGAATAAGGCCTGGAAAATAAGGTGTTTTGGCACTTTGTGACTGGGGGGGGGGGGTTCACCACGGATCGGTGAGTTCAGGGACTCCACCTGTCCGTTAATGTTCACAACCCCGTAACAACAGGAGCTTGACAGGAAAGTAGTCCCAGGTCAAGACAGGAAAGTAGTCCCAGGTCAGAGTCCAGCTCACAGAGCTCAGTTTAGCGTTAGTGGTCCGGATGACAGTCTTAAGGAGACGGAGGTCCTCAGGTCTGGGCCCTGGCGGTGCCGTCATGCATGTAGTACACGTTGACCAGGTGCCGGTTCAGGTGGCGCCGGTAGACCACCTCCAGGGGGAAGGTGCGGTCGCAGAAGATGCACAGGTGGCTCTTGAGCTCCGTGGGGGTGGGGATCTCGTCGGTGGGCGTCTCCGGGTCGTTTGCCATCTTTCCCGACCGGGCTCCGTTGAGTCCGGAGTCGTCGCTGCCCTCGGAGGCGCTGTCGCTGATGTCGCTGCCCCCCTCCAGGCTGCTGTGGACCCCCTCGTCCTCCTCTGCGTCTGAGGGTTTGCTGCGCGGGCCTGGAAGCACCAGAGAGGGCGGGGGGGGTTTAACGAACGTGGGCGCAGGGCGGTCTTCAGCCGGAGAAGGCGTGTCTTCACCGGAGCTGCAGGGGGGGGAAACCTCTATCTCTTTTGAGGGTTTGTTCAGAATCTGTTCAGGAACTGGTGGAGGGGTTTCAACCGCTGAGACCTTCCTCTTCTTCTTCGCAGGGCTGGTTCCTGTCTCAGAAGATCTGGTCCCTGTTTTGGAGGGTCTGGTTCCTGTCAAGCAGGGCTCGGAGGATTTGGTTTCTTCCTCGGAGGATTTGGTTTCTGTCTTGGAGGAAGTGGTTCCTGCCTTGGAGGAAGTGTTTCCTGCCTCAGAGGAAGTGGTTCCTGTCTTGGAAGATGTGGTTCCTGTCAGGCAGGCATCGGAGGATGTGGCTCCTGTCTTGGAGGATGTGGTTCCTGTCTTGAAGGGTGTGGTTCCTGTCTTGAAGGAAGTGGTTCCTGTCTTGGAGGATGTGGTCCCTGTCAGGCAGGGCTCGGAGGATGTGGTTCCTGTCAGGCAGGGCTCGGAGGATGTGGTTTCTGTCTTAGAGGATGTGGTTCCTGTCTTGGAGGAAGTGGTTCCTGTCTCGGAGGATGTGGTTCCTGTCTTGGAGGATGTGTTTCCTGTCTCGGAGGATGTGGTTCCTGTCTTGGAGGAAGTGGTTCCTGTCTTGGAGGAGGTGGTCCCTGTCAGGCAGGGCTCGGAGGATGTGGTCCCTGTCAGGCAGGGCTCGGAAGATGTGGTTTCTGTCTTAGAGGATATGGTTCTTGTCTTGGAGGATGTGGTTCCTGTCTTGGAGGATGTGTTTCCTGTCTTGGAGGAAGTGGTTCCTGTCTTGGAGGAGGTGGTTCCTGTCAGGCAGGGCTCGGAGGATGTGGTTCCTGTCAGGCAGGGCTCGGAAGATGTGGTTTCTGTCTTAGAGGATGTGGTTCTTGTCTTGGAGGATGTGGTCCCTGTCAGGCAGGCCTCGGAGGATGTGGTTCCTGTCTTGGAGGATGTGTTTCCTGTCTTGGAGGAAGTGGTTCCTGTCTTGGAGGATGTGGTTCCTGTCTTGGAGGATGTGGTTCCTGTCAGGCAGGGCTCGGAGGATGTGGTTCCTGTCAGGCAGGGCTTGGAGGATGTGGTCCCTGTCTTGGAGGATGTGGTTCCTGTCAGGCAGGGCTCGGAGAATGTGGTTCCTGTCTTGGAGGATGTGGTCCCTGTCTTGGAGGATGTGGTTCCTGTCAGGCAGGGCTCGGAGGATGTGGTTCCTGTCAGGCAGGGCTCGGAGGATGTGGTTCCTGTCAGGCAGGGCTCGGAGGATGTGGTTCCTGTCAGGCAGGGCTCGAAGGATGTGGTTCCTGTCAGGCAGGGCTCGAAGGATGTGGTTCCTTTCAGGCAGGGCTTGGAGGATGTGGTTCCTGTCTTGGAGGATGTGGTTCCTTTCAGGCAGGGCTCGGAAGATGTGGTTTCTGTCTTGGAGGGTTGGGTTCCTGCCTCAGAGAGTGTGGTTCCTGTCTTGGAGGGTGTGGTTCCTTTCTTGGAGGATGTGCTTCCTGTCTTGGAGGATGTGGTTCCTGTCAGGCAGGGCTCGGAGGATGTGGTTCCTGTCTTGAAGGATGTGGTTCCTGTCAGGCAGGGCTCGGAGGATGTGGTTCCTGTCAGGCAGGGCTCGGAAGATGTGGTTTCTGTCTTGGAGGATGTGGTTCCTGTCAGGCAGGCCTCGGAGGATGTGGTTCCTGTCTTGGAGGGTGTGGTTCCTGTCAGGCAGGGCTCGGAGGATGTGGTTCCTGTCTTGGAGGGTGTGGTTCCTGTCAGGCAGGGCTCGGAGGATGTGGTTCCTGTCTTGGAGGGTGTGGTTCCTGTCAGGCAGGCCTCGGAGGATGTGGTTCCTGTCTTAGAGGGTGTGGTTCCTGTCAGGCAGGGCTCGGAGGATGTGGTTCCTGTCTTGGAGGGTGTGGTTCCTTTCTTGGAGGATGTGTTTTCTGTCTTGGAGGATGTGGTTCCTGTCCTGGAGGATGTGGTTCCTGTCTTCGAGGATGTGGTTCCTGTCTTGGAGGTTCCTGTCTTTGAGGATGTGGTTCCTGTCTTGGAGGTTCCTGTCTTTGAGGATGTGGTTCCTGTCTTGGAGGATGAAGCCTTCTGGTCCTTCTCTGCCTTCAGGGTTTGTTGAAGGTCTGAGGACTTCTTGGTCTTCTTGGTCTTCTTGGTCTTCCTGGTGTTCCCAGTACTCGTCCCGTTGGACCCTCTCGGGGCCCGGGTCACCTCGCGGGTCTTCTTGATTTCTTCTGAAGCGGGTCTCTTCACTCTCCTGGTCTTGGATGAAGTCTCAGACGAGGACTTCTTGGAGAGGTCCAGAGCTTCCACTGCCTTCCTCTTCCTGGACCTTTCCTTCTGAGGTTCCTCAGGAGAGACTGGGCTCGGCTCAGGTTCTGGTTCCTCAGGAGAGACTGGGCTCTGCTTAGATTCTTTAACTGGTTCTGGTTCCTCAGGAGAGACTGGGCACTGCTCAGATTCCTTAACTGGTTCTGGTTTCTCAGACTTCTTTGACGCAGACTTCCTCGGCTTGCTGAGGCCTTTGTTCTCTTTCCCATTGTTCTTCTTCCTCTCAGGGATCCGCTCCTCTTGCTCCTCTGGTCTCTGTGGCTCTCCAGTTCCTGTAGCTTGGTCCTTGGTGGTGGTTTTCTCCACCGGCGGTTTCTTGACACGTCTCTTGACCTTCTCTGGGACAGAAGTCTCTGTCTCTAGAAGGTTCTTCTTCTGCCTCGTGACTTTCTTCTCTGGTTCCACCTTCCCCTTCAGAACCTTCTCTTTCTCAGGAGGGTTGGTGGATTTCTTCAGAGCCTTGTCCGGCGCCTCGCTCTGCAGCGGTTGGTTGGCGCTGGGTTTGATTGACAGATTGACGGGGCTTGACTCCTCGTCTACGTCGTCCTCGTCGAAGTCCTCGTCCACACCGGATGAATGGTCCATCTTGCCCGTTCTGGATTCAGCGGTTTCCTCGTTGCCGTGTTTCTTGTTGCGCAGCTTGACCTTGGAGACGTCCAGCACCACGCTGCAGCCGGCGTGCCTGGACTTCAGGTGGTACTGCAGGTTGCACTTCTTGGAGGCGGCGTACTTGCAGAGCGGGCAGACGAACTGCCGCGGGTTGAGGTGCAGCTCCACGTGCTTCTTGTAGTTGCTGCGGTCGGCGGTCTTGTACTCGCAGTACGGGCAGGACAGAGGCTTGGGTCCGTTGTGGACCTGCCGGGCGTGACGGGTCACTTCGTGCTGGTTCGCTGCCAGGTAGTTACAAGTCTCACACTTGAAAGGACGCTCACCTGCACACAGGAAGTAAAGAGGATGTCAAACAGGAAGTGATGTGAGGGACAGCAGAGGGGTTCATGCAGCAGTACCTTCATGCAGCCATGCCTTCAGAACCTCTCATCACTACAGCACTATTTCACTTCTGATTCTGTCTGCATGTTTACAGACTCGTGCACTCACAGATTACTGTATTTATATATATTACTCCATCTGCATTACTGCCAGTGTTGGGCAAGTTACTTCCAAAATGTAATATAGTACATGTAGATTATTACTGTCTTTTGAAACTAATAAGTTACATTACAATATGACTGTCTCTGAAATGTAATGAGTTACTTTCACCAAAATAACCGCAAAAGAATGGCTAGGTATTTTAAATGGGCTATTTACATGTGGGTAATATACTACTCACAGCCCTAGTCAAGAGATGAGCTCCCCTGCTTTTGATTTTGCTTCTTTCTCGGTCTCTGAAGTCTTACAGGGTTTGCACTCAATTGATCCTAAAAAGTCTGCCGGGCCTGACGGCCTCGACCCGTTCTTTTTAAAAATTGCAGCTCAGATTATAGCACAACCAGTAACTGATATTTTTAATCTCTCCCTGTCCACTCACACACTGCCAGCTGTGTGGAAGCAAGCTCTGGTATCGCCCCTCTTGAAAGCTGGTGATCCCACGGAGTTAAATAATTATCGTCCTATCTCAAATCTTTCTGTGTTATCAAAGATTCTTGAGTCCCTAGTTTCTACTCAGCTAAAACTTTTTTTAAATTCACACAACATCCTTAACTCTATGCAATCTGGATTCAGATCAAAGCACAGCACTGTGACTGCCAGCCTGAAAGTCTTAGGCGATATTAAGGCTGCTTTGGATAAACATCTGTTTGTGTTGTTTATTGACCTAGCCAAAGCATCTGACTCTGTAGATCACCACATTCTGTCTAACGTTATGTTGGTGTCTCGTTTCGGTCATAATGCCATTTGGTGGTTTCAGATTAATCTAACCGACCGTACTCAATGCGTCAGGTTGGGTAGCACTGTCTCTGACCCTGTCACCTTGGAGAAGGGAGTTCCACAGGGCTCTATTTTGGGGCCCATGCTCTTTTTATTATATGTAAACAATATTTGTAATCAGATGCAATTTTCTACCTATCATATGTATGCTGATGACACTATCGTATACTCATGTGCTCCTTCTCTGGACATGGCTGTTTCCAATTTAAAATCTGATGTCATCACGCTGCAGCATGCACTTCTTGATTCTAAACTGCTTTTGAACAGTAAGAAAACCAAAGCAATGCTCTTTGCTCCCAAGTCAGCGTCCTCTTGCCTCTCTATCGACACCCTTGATGGCGTCTCTGTTGAGTTTGTTGATACCTACAAATATCTGGGCTTTTGGTTGGACAGTAATCTGAACTTCAAACACCATATCGAAGTTCTAACTAAGAAATTGAAATTCACTCTTGGCTTCCTTTACAGACTTAAATGTTGTTTTTCAACTTCATCCCGTAAAAGGTTGGTCTCTGGCTTATTCCTGTCCCAGATGGACTACGGTGATACCATCTATAGATCTGCCTGTCCCACTGTTTGGACCAAACTTGACCCACTCTGCCATGCTGCACTGTGTTATACATCAGATGCACCCTATAGGACTCATCACTGCACACTGTACAGCCTAACTGGATGGTCCTCACTCACTAGGAGTGAGTAAGTTATTCATGTATAAAGCCATTTTAGGAAAGCTTCCACTCTACATATGTGCCAGATCTGCTCCAGTTTGTGACTCTCACAACCTCAGACCCAGTGCCTGGATACGGGTCCAGGCTCCTGCTGTGCGGACTGAGGCTGGAGAAAGGAGTGTTTTTCATTATGGTCCTTGGAATGACCTTCAATCACGCCTCAAACTGACGGCACTTGTCTCTATAGCCTTTTTTAGATTGAAGTTGTCAGAAGTCCTCCAGCTGCTCTTGCTGTAATAAGTAGAACCTTTCTTACTGTCCTAATGTGCTCAATGTAGTGACTGCTTTTCCTCTTTTGTTTACTTAGTTATGTTCTCTGTATTTTACATGTCTGTGTTCTGTGTCACGTTGCTGCCTTCTTGGCCGGGTCAGCTTTGTAAATGAGATTTTATCTCAA
The DNA here is from genome assembly GCF_949606895.1 of Notothenia rossii. NCBI lineage: Eukaryota > Metazoa > Chordata > Actinopteri > Perciformes > Nototheniidae > Notothenia > Notothenia rossii. Next base: position 96,079,938 of record NC_136901.1, read on the forward strand.
TGCTTTTTTATCTGGTTAAATAAAGGTTAAATACAAAATAAAAATGCTAAAATGTAGTTTAGTGCAGCAACTGTGTAGGCCCTTAAGGCTACGAACAACTTTTATTACAAGGCTTAGTTGAATACTCGATCCGTTGCTACGGAGGATCAAGAAAGAGAAATTAAAAGAGGGTAAAAGACGGAGCGCTGGACGTCAGATAAATGACCAGAAGAAGGCAGACAGGAAGTGACTAACAGGAAGAGGAGGTGGGCTCTGCAGAGTTTAGGGACTTGTTAGGGGATCAGAAACTATAAACAGAGGGCAGTGCTGCCGTAAAGCTGTTGTTGCAGTTCCAGCCGTTGGTGCGTCGTGGAAAGGAGTTTTTGTTTTTTTTTGTGTGTAAGAAATACGATCATTTTAAGTCAATAAAATAATTTCAATTAATATTGGGAGTCTTTAGTTTGTTTAGTATCTGGCCGTGTGATAAGCAGGATAATGTGCAGCGACTTGGTCACTATGGGGATGAGAACACCTTCAGGCTCACCAAGATCAGCCTGACTGATTACGTAAACACCAGGCTTACTAATCTACCGGCACCATTTGTCTCTGGTGTCGGAATGTCTCGCGATGTTAGGGAATTCTTAAAAAACAAAACACCATTTCATTTCGGGTTAAAATGTGTTGTAACTGCGTTACTGAGAATTGTAACGGGTAGTATATTACCCACATGTCAATAGTAATGCGTTACAGCAAAAAGTAATACATTACTGTAACTCCGTTTGTAACGCGTTACACCCAACACTGATTACTGTACATTGGTCTCCTCCTCTATTCTAATGTTTCTAGGGTTCATTCTGTCCGGCTGCTTCAGTGGGGAAACTCACACAACACACACAGGTACACAACACACACAGGTACACAACACACACAGGTACACAACACACACAGGTATACAACACACACAGGTACACAACACACACAGGTACACAACACAGGTACACAACACTCACAGGTAAACAACACACACAGGTACACAACACACACAGGTACACAACACATGTACACAACACACACAGGTACACAACACAGGTACACAACACAGGTACACAACACACACAGGTACACAACACAGGTACACAACACACACAGGTACACAACACACACAGGTACACAACACACACAGGTACACAACACAGACAGGTACACAACACAGACAGGTACACAACACAGGTACACAACACACACAGGTACACAACACACACAGGTACACAACACACACAGGTACACAACACAGACAGGTACACAACACAGACAGGTACACAACACACACAGGTACACAACACAGACAGGTACACAACACACACAGGTACACAACACACACAGGTACACAACACACACAGGTACACAACACAGACAGGTACACAACACAGACAGGTACACAACACACACAGGTACACAACACACACAGGTACACAACACAGACAGGTACACAACACAGACAGGTACACAACACACACAGGTACACAACACACACAGGTACACAACACACACAGGTACACAACACAGACAGGTACACAACACAGACAGGTACACAACACACACAGGTACACAACACAGACAGGTACACAACACAGACAGGTACACAACACACACAGGTACACAACACACACAGGTACACAACACAGACAGGTACACAACACAGACAGGTACACAACACAGGTACACAACACACACAGGTACACAACACAGGTACACAACACACACAGGTACACAACACAGGTACACAACACACACAGGTACACAACACAGGTACACAACACACACAGGTACACAACACAGGTACACAACACAGACAGGTACACAACACAGGTACACAACACACACAGGTACACAACACACACAGGTACACAACACAGACAGGTACACACAGGAAGCCATAGCATGTACTTGTACTGCGTGTCACGTTACCATGTTAATCCAACAGCGAGCGCTTCAGTGAGAGCAACACAGACATGTTAACAGTGAGAGAGAACACATGACCTCATCAGCAATCACATGATTCTCCTGCTAACTAATGCTAATACTGCTAGCTAATGTAACTAACACTAACTGCTACTACTAATGCTAATACTGCTAGCTAATGTAACTAACACTAACTGCTACTACTAATGCTAATACTGCTAACTAATGCTAACTAACACTAACTGCTACTACTAATGCTAACTAACACTAACTGCTACTACTAATGCTAATACTGCTAGCTAATGCTAACTAACACTAACTGCTACTACTAATGCTAACTAACACTAACTGCTACTACTAATGCTAATACTGCTAGCTAATGCTAACTAACACTAACTGCTACTACTAATGCTAATACTAATAACTAATGCTAACTATCACTAACTGCTACTACTAATGCTAATACTGCTGCTAATACTGCTATTGCTAACAACAACTACTGCTAACTAATGCTACAACTGCTAACAACAACTACTACTACTACTACTAATGCTAACAGCTACTACTAATGCTACTACTACACTAGAGTGTGGACCTCTTACCGGAGTGAGTCCTCATGTGGCGGGTCAGGTGGGTCTTCTGAGAACTGGAGTAATCGCAGTACAGACACTGGAAGGGACGCACACCTGTACGACACACACACACAACATAGTTATCAAGACTCTGCTACGAAGGAAACAACACATCTTTATCTGAAAGCACTTTAAAACCTCCAGACCAAGATCTGTTCAGAGAAATACAGAAACCACACAGCTCAGCTCACACCGCCAGATACGCACAAAGCCATGTAGTATGCAGCATGTGTGTGTGTGTGTGTGTACCTGTGTGTGTCCTGATGTGCTGGATGTAGTTGCTCTTGCGGTCAGAGAAGTATGAGCACTGGCTGCAGGTGTGCAGTTTGCTGGGGAAGTGATTCCTCAGGTGTTTCCTCCAGTGGTACTGACTGACCGTGGTGTAGGGACACAGCGTGCACTTGAACACCCTGCAGACACACAACACACACACTTAGTATAAACACCCTGCAGACACACAACACACACACTTAGTATAAACACCCTGCAGACACACAACACACACACTTAGTATAAACACCCTGCAGACACACAACACACACACTTAGTATAAACACCCTGCAGACACACAACACACACACTTAGTATAAACACCCTGCAGGGACACAACACACACACTTAGTATAAACACCCTGCAGGGACACAACACACACACTTAGTATAAACACCCTGCAGACACACAACACACACACTTAGTATAAACACCCTGCAGACACACAACACACACACTTAGTATAAACACCCTGCAGACACACAACACACACACTTAGTATAAACACCCTGTAGGGACACAACACACACACTTAGTATAAACACCCTGTAGGGACACAACACACACACTTAGTATAAACACCCTGCAGGGACACAACACACACACTTAGTATAAACACCCTGCAGACACACAACACACACACTTAGTATAAACACCCTGCAGACACACAACACACACACTTAGTATAAACACCCTGCAGACACACAACACACACACTTAGTATAAACACCCTGCAGACACACAACACACACACTTAGTATAAACACCATGCAGACACACAACACACACACTTAGTATAAACACCCTGCAGACACACAACACACACACTTAGTATAAACACCCTGCAGACACACAACACACACACTTAGTATAAACACCCTGCAGACACACAACACACACACTTAGTATAAACACCCTGCAGACACACAACACACACACTTAGTATAAACACCCTGCAGACACACAACACACACACTTAGTATAAACACCCTGCAGACACACAACACACACACTTAGTATAAACACCCTGCAGACACACAACACACACACTTAGTATAAACACCCTACAGACACACAACACACACACTTAGTATAAACACCCTACAGACACACAACACACACACTTAGTATAAACACCCTGTAGGGACACAACACACACACTTAGTATAAACACCCTGTAGGGACACAACACACACACTTAGTATAAACACCCTGCAGACACACAACACACACACTTAGTATAAACACCCTGCAGACACACAACACACACACTTAGTATAAACACCCTGCAGACACACAACACACACACTTAGTATAAACACCCTGTAGGGACACAACACACACACTTAGTATAAACACCATGTAGGGACACAACACACACACTTAGTATAAACACCCTGCAGACACACAACACACACACTTAGTATAAACACCCTGCAGACACACAACACACACACTTAGTATAAACACCCTGTAGGGACACAACACACACACTTAGTATAAACACCCTGTAGACACACAACACACACACTTAGTATAAACACCCTGTAGGGACACAACACACACACTTAGTATAAACACCCTGCAGACACACAACACACACACTTAGTATAAACACCCTGTAGGGACACAACACACACACTTAGTATAAACACCCTGCAGACACACAACACACACACTTAGTATAAACACCCTGTAGGGACACAACACACACACTTAGTATAAACACCATGTAGGGACACAACACACACACTTAGTATAAACACCATGTAGGGACACAACACACACACTTAGTATAAACACCCTACAGACACACAACACACACACTTAGTATAAACACCCTGCAGACACACAACACACACACTTAGTATAAACACCCTGCAGACACACAACACACACACTTAGTATAAACACCCTGTAGACACACAACACACACACTTAGTATAAACACCCTGCAGACACACAACACACACACTTAGTATAAACACCCTGCAGACACACAACACACACACTTAGTATAAACACCATGTAGGGACACAACACACACACTTAGTATAAACACCATGTAGGGACACAACACACACACTTAGTATAAACACCATGTAGGGACACAACACACACACTTAGTATAAACACCCTGCAGACACACAACACACACACTTAGTATAAACACCCTGCAGACACACAACACACACACTTAGTATAAACACCCTGTAGGGACACAACACACACACTTAGTATAAACACCCTGCAGACACACAACACACACACTTAGTATAAACACCATGCAGACACACAACACACACACTTAGTATAAACACCCTGCAGACACACAACACACACACTTAGTATAAACACCATGTAGGGACACAACACACACACTTAGTATAAACACCATGTAGGGACACAACACACACACTTAGTATAAACACCATGTAGGGACACAACACACACACTTAGTATAAACACCATGTAGGGACACAACACACACACTTAGTATAAACACCCTACAGACACACAACACACACACTTAGTATAAACACCCTGCAGACACACAACACACACACTTAGTATAAACACCCTGCAGACACACAACACACACACTTAGTATAAACACCCTACAGACACACAACACACACACTTAGTATAAACACCATGTAGGGACACAACACACACACTTAGTATAAACACCATGTAGGGACACAACACACACACTTAGTATAAACACCATGTAGGGACACAACACACACACTTAGTATAAACACCCTGTAGACACACAACACACACACTTAGTATAAACACCCTGTAGGGACACAACACACACACTTAGTATAAACACCCTGTAGACACACAACACACACACTTAGTATAAACACCCTGCAGACACACAACACACACACTTAGTATAAACACCCTGCAGACACACAACACACACACTTAGTATAAACACCCTGTAGGGACACAACACACACACTTAGTATAAACACCCTGTAGACACACAACACACACACTTAGTATAAACACCCTGCAGACACACAACACACACACTTAGTATAAACACCCTGTAGGGACACAACACACACACTTAGTATAAACACCCTGCAGACACACAACACACACACTTAGTATAAACACCCTGTAGGGACACAACCTGTAGTAATGTGTGTCTCACCTGGTCAGCTTCACTTCATATAGTGTGGTGGTAATGTGTGTCTCACCTGGTCAGCTTCAGTTCATAGAGTGTGGTAGTAATGTGTGTCTCACCTGGTCAGCTTCAGTTCATAGAGTGTGGTGGTAATGTGTGTCTCACCTGGTCAGCTTCAGTTCATAGAGTGTGGTAGTAATGTGTGTCTCACCTGGTCAGCTTCAGTTCATAGAGTGTGGTAGTAATGTGTGTCTCACCTGGTCAGCTTCACTTCATATAGTGTGGTGGTAATGTGTGTCTCACCTGGTCAGCTTCACTTCATATAGTGTGGTGGTAATGTGTGTCTCACCTGGTCAGCTTCACTTCATATAGTGTGGTGGTAATGTGTGTCTCACCTGGTCAGCTTCACTTCATATAGTGTGGTGTTAATGTGTGTCTCACCTGGTCAGCTTCAGTTCATAGAGTGTGGTAGTAATGTGTGTCTCACCTGGTCAGCTTCAGTTCATAGAGTGTGGTAGTAATGTGTGTCTCACCTGGTCAGCTTCAGTTCATAGAGTGTGGTAGTAATGTGTGTCTCACCTGGTCAGCTTCAGTTCATAGAGTGTGGTAGTAATGTGTGTCTCACCTGGTCAGCTTCACTTCATAGAGTGTGGTGGTAATGTGTGTCTCACCTGGTCAGCTTCACTTCATAGAGTGTGGTAGTAATGTGTGTCTCACCTGGTCAGCTTCACTTCATAGAGTGTGGTGGTAATGTGTGTCTCACCTGGTCAGCTTCACTTCATATAGTGTGGTGGTAATGTGTGTCTCACCTGGTCAGCTTCACTTCATATAGTGTGGTAGTAATGTGTGTCTCACCTGGTCAGCTTCAGTTCATAGAGTGTGGTGGTAATGTGTGTCTCACCTGGTCAGCTTCACTTCATAGAGTGTGGTAGTAATGTGTGTCTCACCTGTGGTTTTCGCCCTCCTTGCTGTGGTGCTTCAGGTGAGCGATGTAATGGTCGTATCTGTTGGTGTTGTATCCGCAGCGCTCACAGCGGATCAGCCCT
>NC_136901.1:96091972-96149472 GCF_949606895.1 Notothenia rossii
CCTTGTAGCCCCCCCCCCCCTCTCTTCCAGCTGTTACTAAGGACATGTCTCTGAAGTGTCCTGCTCCAAACCCCAAACAGATCCTTGTAGCCCCCCCCTCTGTTCCAGCTGTTACTAAGGACATGTCTCTTAAGTGTCCTGCTCCAAACCCCAAACAGATCCTTGTAGCCCCCCCCCCTCTCTTCCAGCTGTTACTAAGGACATGTCTCTGAAGTATCCTGCTCCAAACAGGTCCTTGTAGCCCCCCCCCCCCCCTCTCTTCCAGCTGTTACTAAGGACATGTCTCTGAAGTGTCCTGCTCCAAACAGATCCTTGTAGCCCCCCCCCCTCTCTCTTCCAGCTGTTACTAAGGACATGTCTCTGAAGTGTCCTGCTCCAAACCCCAAACAGATCCTTGTAGCCCCCCCCCCTCTCTTCCAGCTGTTACTAAGGACATGTCTCTGAAGTGTCCTGCTCCAAACCCCAAACAGATCCTTGTAGCCCCCCCCCCCCTCTCATCCAGCTGTTACTAAGGACATGTCTCTGAAGTGTCCTGCTCCAAACCCCAAACAGATCCTTGTAGCCCCCCCCCCCCCTCTCTTCCAGCTGTTACTAAGGACATGTCTCTGAAGTGTCCTGCTCTAAACCCCAAACAGATCCTTGTAGCCCCCCCCCCCCCCCCTCTCTTCCAGCTGTTACTAAGGACATGTCTCTGAAGTGTCCTGCTCCAAACCCCAAACAGATCCTTGTAGCCCCCCCCCCCTCTCTTCCAGCTGTTACTAAGGACATGTCTCTGAAGTGTCCTGCTCCTAACCCCAAACAGATCCTTGTAGCCCCCCCCTCTCTTCCAGCTGTTACTAAGGACATGTCTCTGAAGTGTCCTGCTCCAAACCCCAAACAGATCCTTGTAGCCCCCCCCCCCCCTCTCTTCCAGCTGTTACTAAGGACATGTCTCTGAAGTGTCCTGCTCTAAACCCCAAACAGATCCTTGTAGCCCCCCCGCCCTCTCTTCCAGCTGTTACTAAGGACATGTCTCTGAAGTGTCCTGCTCCAAACCCCAAACAGATCCTTCTAGCCCCCCCCTCTCTTCCAGCTGTTACTAAGGACATGTCTCTGAAGTGTCCTGCTCCAAACCCCAAACAGATCCTTCTAGCCCCCCCCTCTCTTCCAGCTGTTACTAAGGACATGTCTCTGAAGTGTCCTGCTCCAAACCCCAAACAGATCCTTGTAGCCCCCCCCCCTCTCTTCCAGCTGTTACTAAGGACATGTCTCTGAAGTGTCCTACTCCAAACCCCAAACAGATCCTTGTAGCCCCCCCTCCTCTCTTCCAGCTGTTGCTAAGGACATGTCTCTGAAGTGTCCTGCTCCAAACCCCAAACAGGTCATTGTAGCCCCCCCCCCCTCTCTCTTCCAGCTGTTACTAAGGACATGTCTCTGAAGTGTCCTGCTCCAAACCCCAAACAGATCCTTGTAGCCCCCCCCCCCTCTCTCTCTTCCAGCTGTTATTAAGGACATGTCTCTGAAGTGTCCTGCTCCAAACCCCAAACAGATCCTTGTAGCCCCCCCCCCCTCTCTCTCTTCCAGCTGTTATTAAGGACATGTCTCTGAAGTGTCCTGCTCCAAACCCCAAACAGATCCTTGTAGCCCCCCCCCCTCTCTTCCAGCTGTTACTAAGGACATGTCTCTGAAGTGTCCTGCTCCAAACCCCAAACAGATCCTTGTAGCCCCCCCCCTCTCTTCCAGCTGTTACTAAGGACATGTCTCTGAAGTGTCCTGCTCCAAACCCCAAACAGATCCTTGTAGCCCCCCCCCCCTCTCTTCCAGCTGTTACTAAGGACATGTCTCTGAAGTGTCCTGCTCCAAACCCCAAACAGATCCTTGTAGCCCCCCACCCCTCTCTTCCAGCTGTTACTAAGGACATGTCTCTGAAGTGTCCTGCTCCAAACCCCAAACAGATCCTTGTAGCCCCCCCCCCCTCTCTTCCAGCTGTTACTAAGGACATGTCTCTGAAGTGTCCTGCTCCAAACAGATCCTTGTAGCCCCCCCCCCTCTCTTCCAGCTGTTACTAAGGACATGTCTCTGAAGTGTCCTGCTCCAAACAGATCCTTGTAGCCCCCCCCCTCTCTTCCAGCTGTTACTAAGGACATGTCTCTGAAGTGTCCTGCTCCAAACAGATCCTTGTAGCCCCCCCCTCTCTTCCAGCTGTTACTAAGGACATGTCTCTGAAGTGTCCTGCTCCAAACAGATCCTTGTAGCCCCCCCCTCTCTTCCAGCTGTTACTAAGGACATGTCTCTGAAGTGTCCTGCTCCAAACCCCAAACAGATCCTTGTAGCCCCCCCCTCTCTCTTCCAGCTGTTACTAAGGACATGTCTCTGAAGTGTCCTGCTTCAAACCCCAAACAGATCCTTGTAGCCCCCCCCCCTCTCTTCCAGCTGTTACTAAGGACATGTCTCTGAAGTGTCCTGCTCTAAACCCCAAACAGATCCTTGTAGCCCCCCCCCCTCTCTTCCAGCTGTTACTAAGGACATGTCTCTGAAGTGTCCTGCTCCTAACCCCAAACAGATCCTTGTAGCCCCCCCCTCTCTCTTCCAGCTGTTACTAAGGACATGTCTCTGAAGTGTCCTGCTCCAAACCCCAAACAGATCCTTGTAGCCCCCCCCCTCTCTTCCAGCTGTTACTAAGGACATGTCTCTGAAGTGTCCTGCTCCAAACCCCAAACAGATCCTTGTAGCCCCCCCCCCTCTCTTCCAGCTGTTACAAAGGACATGTCTCTGAAGTGTCCTGCTCCAAACCCCAAACAGATCCTTGTAGCCCCCCCCCCCTCTCTTCCAGCTGTTACAAAGGACATGTCTCTGAAGTGTCCTGCTCCAAACCCCAAACAGATCCTTGTAGCCCCCCCCCCCCCCCCTCTCTTCCAGCTGTTACTAAGGACATGTCTCTGAAGTGTCCTGCTCCAAACCCCAAACAGATCCTTGTAGCCCCCACCCCCCACCCCCCTCTCTTCAGCTGTTACTAAGGACATGTCTTCTAGTATTTGTACACCGTAGTATCAGTACTTCTACTCCAGTGAATAATCTGAGTACTTGGTTTGATGAGAGATTAAAAAGGGAAGATAAAACAACACCAGGTTTAAAACATGTTTTCAAACTCTGATGATAACCCTACTGAGGAAGAATAACACAGATGTGCATTATTGATCATTAATTACCTCACTGATAATCTACTATAACACGCCATCTATTAGTTAGTTACTGTGTTTCCCCTACCATTGTCTTGGAGGGACGTTAATCAATAATCCACAGCTCCTCTCTGCTCCAGAGGATTCAAAACATAATAATACACCCCCCCCCCCCCCAGGGACAGACAGCACCCCAGCACCCCCCCAGAAGCAGTAAACCTAGGGGAAACACTGAGTTATATTAAATATAGACCTTAAGTAGAAGATGTTAGAGAAACAGATGTGGAAACTGTGAAGCGTGGCGGCCATTTTAGAGCAGCACCAGGCCGAGAGACAGCGACACACCCCGACCACACACACACACACACACACACACACACACACACACACACACACACACACACACACACACACACACACACACACACACACACACACACACACACACACACACACACACACACACACACACACACACACACACACACACACACACACACACACACACACACACACTTCAGTGATTTAAAGTGGTTATAAGGATATTTAAACTGAGTCTAAAGTGATAGTAAAGATATCTAAAGTGGTTCAGAGTGATTAAAAGTAGTTAAAGTGACCGTGGTAATGACGGGTTTAGCCTTGGTCCTGATCGGTTATTAAAAGTGTTTAAAAAGTGCGTATAAAGTGATAATATCGTGATTTAAAGTGGTATAAAGTGATGACATCGTGATTTAAAGTAGTATAAAGTGATGATATCGTGATTTAAAGTAGTATAAAGTGATGACATCGTGATTTAAAGTAGTATAAAGTGATGATATCGTCATTTAAAGTGGTATAAAGTGATGATATCGTGATTTAAAGTGGTATAAAGTGATGATATCGTTATTTAAAGTGGTATAAAGTGATGATATCGTTATTTAAAGTGGTATAAAGTGATGATATCGTTATTTAAAGTGGTATAAAGTGATGATATCGTGATTTAAAGTGGTCATACAGATGATAAAGTGAGTACACAGTGTTTCCGGAGGGACTTGAGGAGATTGAAAGCGTGTTTGAAGCGGTTGAAGGTGTTGTTCTCTCCGTGGTCCTGATCAGCCCCGGACAGCGCCTTCCTCTCAGACTCCATTTTCCCTCAAACTCTCAACTACTTTCCGGGTCTGTTTCGCTCTAAAACGGCCCAGAACAGAGCCCTGAGACTCACCTTCAGCTCCTGGGGACTGTCCTCCTCTTTCTGTCCTCTTTCTGTCCTCTTCTGTCCTCTTTCCGTCCTCTTTCTGTCCAGTTTCGGGCTCTTTTTCCTCGACGAACAGCAGAAAGACAAGTGAAGAAGTTTCCGCAAATTCCTGCACACTGACGCAGGGCGGCTGACGTCATCACGTCGTCCCGGGAGCGAGCGGGCCAATAGGGAAGAGGATGAGGGCCACACGAGTTGGGATCACGTGATCAAAAGTTTTAAAACTAATTTAGAGTTAAAGGTGGGGTAGGTAATTCACTTCAGAATATATATATTAAATGCTTTGACAATAAATACATACAAAAACGTCATTTGTGGAAGCCGTGGCGTTGTAAAAAGCCCGACCAATCATCTGAGCCGGCCCGGCTAAAATAACTGAATGTCCTACCTGCCTGTCAGCCTTCCATCTGTGCACAAACTCATCTCGCGCCTTCATTGGTCATGTGTGCGTTCGTGTGTGTTGGAGGAGGGGCTCTGTAAGGAAGTCTGTATTTTCAAATTCTAGCAAACTCGAACTGGTTTCTCCGTTCTTACCTACCCCACCTTTAAGGTCTGTTCCAAACCACCGAGTGAGGAGGGGGTGTGGAGGGGGAGGGGGGCGGGAGTGGGCTATCAAGCCCTCAAACAGCGAGTCTGAAGGTTTCTCATTTCTCCATTCTTACCTACCCAGGCCCGGCTCCAGGATGAAATGACTGAGGGGGCTGTTAAAAAATCCGAGGGGGCGATTTTTTTCTTCTCACAACAACGAAAAATACTGGCAATGTAATGAATTGACACACCAAGCTTTTTTCCTTCTCACTGCTCTACAGTTTCTTTGCTTCTTTATTTGTATTCCGGATTTACCCCTCTCGTTCTGTTCTTTTCCTCTGATCTTTAATAACAGATAGTACATTATTAGATGGCTGCACTTTGGTTAACAGACTAACATTGATTTTCTCCATTTATAAAGTGGCTCTGTAATTATGTGGGGGACTGTGTTTTCAGAACTAACTCTGCATTTAGTTGAAAACCTGTAATATTACATATATATTATGTAACATGTATTACTTCACCATAATAAATATGTTAATGGTATATGTGTATTTTGTTCCCTGAATACCAGATACATGGAGTTAGCTACATTCTAGCATGTTGTAAATAGTACCACTGCATTCCTCATCCTTGAAAATGTAGGATTAGCCACCAGAACCAAGATCCTAGGTGGTCTAGACTCTAGATCCTAAGCTACTGGTAAAATAACAACCAATGGACAAATATGCGATGGCCCTATAGCCAAACATCTTCCTTAGCTCTAACAGTGAGCCAAAGCTCATGTTTTTATCATCAAAAGCACGATTCTTTCCGATGTGTCACATATCTGCTGGACTAGACCAAAAGTTTATCAAAAAGAGTTGCTGAAAAAATTCAGATTTATTTTTTCAGAAAGAAATGTTAAGTAATAATTTTTCTGAATTCTGAATAAAGAAATTAAAATGTTCTTTACAAGGGTCACATGGGTTGTTGTCTTGTGTTATCATTGAAAATCGGAAAATATTTTTGGGGATGTGATGAAAAAAAAAAACTTAGTTCGTATTTTCAAAACAACAATAACAACATATTTCAAAACAACAACAGATTTTTCCAGAAAAATCAATATACAGATTTATTTTTTAATTCAGACTTTTTTTCCCCAATCTTCTGGGATTCAGAAATCCATTGTTTTGTTCGCTTTGGTCACATGATCCCCCACAAATATAGTCTCATGAGAAATGATCATCCAAATTAATAACGTTTCTGAATTCTGAAGAAAGACATTTCAATTCTGAAAAATCAGGTTTTGATCACAGCCCTAAATGTTTTTCCAATGAGATGTTAACATTTGGGATGTGACCAAGAGTTAGAAACTAACAGGACTGTTCTCCAGAAGGAGCAGCCTCCCTGAACCCTTGATTTTCTTTTTGATTTGGAGATCATTTCAGCGTGTTAAGCTTTTGGCATGGATTTTTGCAAGAAGTCTTCTTTTGAGTAACATTTTTGAAATCCAATGTTTTTTACTCTTCCATGTTTTGTATACTCTCGTGATGCAAAATGTATGTCAGCTCATTTCCTGCCATAACTCCACAAACAAACTAAACAGGTTTTATAAATGCCTCATGATTCACTAACAAACACAATGTGGTTTGCAAATACAAAACACCATCTACAAACTATTGCATTTAGTTTTGCAAAGAAAAAACGTATCGATCAAACACACACATAAAATGTTTCTAATAAATCATGTTTCAGAGACAAATTCAGCTTAGGGTTGAGTTCGGATAGTAAGTTCTAACCCTATCTCCTACTCCTTGACCTCTGAGTGAAAGGTCACGGGGTTAAGGGATAGTGGATAGGAGAATTCAAAAGGACTTAGGAGAACAGAATGCACTTTCATTATCCCACGTGTTTATGATGCGCCAGCGGACGTCCTGAATGTGCGTCTGCTGCTGCTGTGGGGAAACTATGGAAACTACAGTTTTCTATACAGAGGACTACAACATGGATGTTTAATAAGAAGGAGGGACTCATCTAGAGACTCTGCACCGTGCTCTGATGCTGTTGCTTTATGCTTTATGAACAACAGAGAAACATATTCTTCATGACCAAAGCTGGAATTCAAATAAAAAGGAAAGTGAAACTTCTGCTCGTCACCCTCTCCCTCCGGTCCACATGAATACAAATGATCCCAATACGTATGATTGGATGAAAAGATCTTCAAATCAATACAAATGTATTTATTATAAACATTAGTCCTTAACACCTATCACTGTGTACATCATTCAAACATCTTTTAAAAGTTGAACAGACCCCACACAGCTCAGTGAAATGTTGACTTTATTTGATCATTTCAGTAAAAACTAACGTTCATATTTCTCTTTTTGATTATAATACTGATGAACGTTCAAAACAAAGCACTTTGGCAACTTACCACATACGTTTTAAAATGCTTAATAAGCACCGTAACTTTCATGATATACTTTCTCCGTCATAATCGGTTGTTTCCGTGAACGGCCGACTGTTGCGTGACGCAAATGCTGCGGCTGCAAGGCATTGTGGGGCAGCATTTTCTCCTCTCCTTTCGGAAAGGGAGGTCCAGTGTTTCCTAAAGGAGGTTATAAAGGAAGTTTGAAAGCTCCTTTCCTATCATTTGGAGAATTGGAACGGCACTTATCATGGCTGCCACTGAGGGACTTCCGGGTCATTTCACTCCGTTAGGAAGGTTCCTAAGATAAATGGACTATTGGAACGCAGCCTAGGGCCCAATCCCAAACCACTCATTCGACCCTACCCCTCCGTGACGGGAGTGAACTCCGTCTGTAGCCACACTCTCAGCTCAACGAGGCTCCCTCTGTCCGATGGAGGGTATACATCTTTATATATACAGTCTATATGGTATAAATACAGCAGCAAGCTTTGGGACGGCCTCCCCTCTCTCCGGCAGAAACAGGAAATATAACTGTATGTAACAACGGTTTCAAATCAGCATTTCTTAGACAAAACATTTAAATTAATAACTCAAATAAGACTCCAAAGTGTCCAGAGACCGGTCAGGTAGAGACCGGTCAGGTAGAGTCCGGTCAGGTAGAGTCCGGTCAGGTAGAGACCAGTCAGGTAGAGTCCGGTCAGGTAGAGACCGGTCAGGTAGAGACCGGTCAGGTAGAGTCCGGTCAGGTTGAGACCGGTCAGGTAGAGTCCGGTCAGGTAGAGTCCGGTCAGGTAGAGACCGGTCAGGTAGAGTCCGGTCAGCTAGAGACCAGTCAGGTAGAGTCCGGTCAGGTTGAGACCGGTCAGGTAGAGACCGGTCAGGTAGAGTCTGAGGGGTATGAATACACTAGATATACACAGCAGCCTGTGAGCAGTATGAACAGTGTGTGTGAATACACTAGATCAGGGATGGGCAAATGGCGGCCCCCACCTCCTGTTTTTGTGGCCCTTAGATTAATTTATAAACAACGTAATTAATTTTTAAAAAATAAAATATATATATATTTTTACTTGTAGTACTGTTACCGTCCACTAGACTCCTAATTACGTCACGAGCTGCGTACATGATTTCAAATACCGCAAAATAATCTGTGACGCATTTGTGTGTATTGTGTTTGTTTCCCGGGGAAACCCTCACGAGAAACACCGGCTGTTGTTTTGCCTGCTGTGACGTTAGGTTGCCTCTTGTAATCAAGCTTAAAAGTTGTATTTATTATCTGAATTTGGTGAAACAAGTTTAATATTCTTAAAACCAAGACTTTGTTTATTTGAAATCAGATGAAAACAAACTGTCACGGACCCTGCCGTGTTATCTATGATTACTACGCTTTTCATTCATAATTTCAGCGGGAGGGAGGGGGAGTGGCGCTGAGGAACAGCAGAGTGCAGGCTGACAGGTGTCTGTGTGGACATTCCCCTTATCGATTCTGAGACCGGAAGCATCTCTGACTGAGGCTTCCGGTCTCAGTCAGAGATGCTGTTTCTGCAGAGTTAAAGCGCCTTCTTGATGCTGACATCATTGAAAAAATAGATGCCTCTCCCTGGGTATCACCGATCGTAGTGACACAACAAAAGAACTCATCTAAAATAAGGATGTGCACAGACCTCAGGGAGCCTAACGAGGCCGTCGTAATGGATTGCTACCCCATTCCACACATGGAGGAGCTCTTCTCTGAACAGCTACCATATTCTCAACCCTCGACTAATGCATACTACCAGCTTCCACTGCATGAGGACAGAAGATGATGTCCATGGTGCTGAAAGATTGACCTGGAGTGCAGGCATATCTGGATGATATCATGGTTTACTCCTCATGCCGTGCTGAGCATGAAGCCCGCCTGAAAGCAGTGCTGTACCGACTGCAGGAAGCTGGACTAAGTCTCAACACAGCATAAGCAGGGAAGGTCTGCTGCAAACGATGACCACATTGCAGCTACTCTGGATGCTCCATCACCCAGTGATCCAGTGACTCTCAGGTCTTTTCTTGGCCTAACATCATCAGTTCATACAGAACTATGCAACTGTGGTGGAACCAATGAGAGATGTGCTACGCAGAGCTCCATTCACATGGACTGATGAGGCACAGAGTCGCTTTCAGCAGGTTCAACTACTCATCACAGACAGCTCATCACTTGCTCTTTTTGACCCGTCACTGCCCACCATAGTGTCTACAGATGCCTCAGACTATGGCAGCTGGAAGAAACACTGAAAGAGGCATTTGCTTCCCTCTCTCTTAGTGCTGCAGAGAGAAAGTACTCTGTGGTAGAAAAAGAAGCTTTGGCCTGTGTGTGGGCTGCAGAGCGTTGGAGAACCTACTTGTGGGGAACACAGTTCACCTTAAGGACTGATCACCAAGCTGTGACCACACTCTTGGCTGCAAAAGGCATGGGGAGAGCTGGTATGAGAGTAGCACGCTGGTCTGCTTCAACTATGATATCGTCTACATCGTGCTCAGAACCATGCAGCAGATTGCCACTGCCACATGGACAGGACTGCACCTCAGACACCAGAGACTGTTGCTGCTGTCTCTGCCCTGCTGACTGCTGTTCCCTCGTCTGACTTCACAGATGCCTGCACTTCCTGTCCAGAGTTACGTCAGCTACGCAACTACATGACAGACGGGTGGCCAGCTTCATCCAAAGGCCTGCCTGCCAACATGTTGCCGTACTACCCGGTGAGAAATGAACTTTCTGTACATGAACAACTCATTCTGAGAGGGAGTCACAGGTTAGTTGTTCCAGTAAAGCTACACTCACACCTGGTGTCCTTGGACTCAGAGACTTGTATTGGTGGCCTAAAATGGATGCACTGGTACAATCGGTTATAAGACAGCTAAAGCTAACCCTGCACCTATGACTCCAGTCCCTCTGCCTCAGGGGCCATGGCAAAAGCTTGCATTCAACATCGTGGCCCCATTTGAGACTGGTCCGGTGGACTGTCAGTTTGCTATTACTATGACTGACTACTATTCAAAATGGCCAGAAGTGTGTTTTGCCCCAAGATGCACTGCAACAGTGATCACCTTCATGAGATCAGTGTTCAGCCAAAAAGGGAACCCCATGTCTGTGGTGACAGATAACAGTCCACATTCACATCCTCAGAACTCGCCTCTTTCCTAGAAGAAAGAGACATCCAACACATCAGGACTACAATCAAGCATCCAGAAGGAAATGGAGCCGTGGAGAGGCTGAATAGAGTGCTGAAGGAAAGCATTCTCACTGCACAGAGAGAGAACGCTCCGTGGAAAGCTCACGCTGCTGAGCTTCTTCAGGTCTACAGAGCCACACCTCACGCCACTACAGGGACTTCTCCTTTCCCGCTCACGTATGGAAGAAAAATGCAAACCAAACTCTCAATCCTGCCACAGCCTACTGATACTCAGGATCAGGAACTGAGAGACAGAGTGGAAAAGAAACAGTGGCACATGAAAACATACACTGACGCCAAAAGAAATGCCAAGATTCCCAAAATACATCCGGGAAGCCTGGTGCGTGTGAGAAACCCGCTGCATGTCAAAAAGGGAAAGCCAAAGTTCGGTGAGCCTCTGAGAGTGACCCAGCAGAAAGGACCTCACAGTTACACGCTGCATGGAAACACCTGGGATGCTTCCAGAAACATTCACTCCTCCATCAGAAGAAGTGAGGCCTGCTGAGCCAGCCACAGTGCATGGTGCTCAGAGCAGGAACCAGCGAATCAGAAAGCAGCCTGCTTGGATTGAGGACTATGGTATACTCCTGCCAATAGGGGGCGCAGCGTAACCAGAGTAACATACAATGTGGAGAGAATAAGTGGATGCCCGGAGTTGATGCTGTGGCGGGGGGGCATGAAGAAGAGCAAAGAGCTGAGTACCCGTGTCCTCTGTCCCGTGCTTCATTCATGTCTTTTTACTGATACTCAACAAATAGTATACAAAATATATAGATATTAATTTCATGATGATAAACATTGAGGAACAATGATGAAAATGTGAATGGAAGTGGTGACGTAAAACTGACACAAAACAACAACAAACTTTTGCCGAGCCAATCGGAGAGCTTCATCAGCAGCATGGGGTAAAACCCACCAATGAGTGCTCAGCTGGAGATACCAGCGAGTCCTTTCCCATCAAGCATTTCACTTCCGCAGCCCGTGGAGAGGAACTGCGCCGCCTCGCCGCGCCTCACTCTCAAGGCTGCGGGCGTCTTTGTCCCGCGAGATTTCAACGTCTCATGTAGGCGAGCCTCCAGAGCAAGTCGGACAAAATGACTACCCATCATGCAACGCACGAGCAAGACGTTGATCGCGCAGGTCTGCGTCGGTCTCGCTCGTCTCAAACGAGCCTAAAGCTTTGTATTGTAGTTGTAAAAAAATGTGTGTTGTACTGACTTTGTCTCTGAAACATGATGTATTAGAAAAATGTTATATGTTTGATAGATACGTTTTTTCTTTGCAAAACTAAATGCATTAGTTTGTAGATGGTGTTTTGTATTTGCAAACCACGTTGTGTTTGTTAGTTGAGGCATTTATAAAACCTGTTTAGTTTGTTTGTGGAGTTATGGCAGGAAATGAGCTCCATACATTTTGCACCCTCTGGACACCTTTGTGGCAAAAATGTACACGCCCACAATAACTGCTATTAAATCATACATCAATATTTTATTTAACTTTTTTTTCCATGAATCACTTAAACAACTTCTAACGCACTCAAAACTACCAAACATACAATCCTTTTCAGGATGTTAACCCTTTAAACGCCTGTTTCATTATTTGAATTCTTTCATTTCTCTTTAAAAAAATTATAAAAATGACTCACTGCCGTTGCAGAATAAAACCATGCATTTTGTAATGTCAGCATTTCATTTAGAAGAAAAGTGATATTTGATATTTCTACTCTGTTCCACCAGATTCCACCCTTTTCCCTCTGCAGGCCGAGGCACGACATTCTTACATTTTTGACGGTTATATTATGGTTCCGTGTGACTACCAGGGGGCCCCGAGAGTGGTGTGTGTGTGTGTGTGTGTGTGTGTGTGTGTGTGTGTGTGTGTGTGTGTGTGTGTATATGTGGGGGCGCGCTCATGTGATTGGCTTAGAATGGAGGGGACATCTGATTGGCTAGAGATAGACAACATTACGAGTATCGGGCTTCAGGGGAGTCTCAGAAACCCACAGCATGCACAGAGAGCGGGTTGTGTGCAGGTTCAGAGGTTTAAACGGGAAACAGATGTGTGGATCAGAAATGCATACGTAACACTTTGTTCTGTGTTTGGATCTTATTTACATGTTTATGGAACGGAACACATTAGTGTGCATCCTTCTGTGTGCATCCTTCCGTGTGCATCCTTCTGTGTGCATCCTTCCGTGTGCATCCTTCCGTGTGCATCCTTCTGTGTGCACTGAGCTGATTCCACAGCTCTCTGGCTCCCAAAGTGTGAACTGGTTTCTGAAGTCATATATCCCAGCATCCGCGTCGACGCTGATATCTCTGCTGGAGAGTGAGTTTAGTTTTCTTCTGCAGTCTTTCTTAATATTTTCACAAATTCTGATACTTTCAGAAAATCTCAATTTCTGTATTTTTCTCAGATTTCTCCTCAAAATCTCCAAATTCTGAGATTTCTTTTTTTTTGGAGATTTGAAAAAATTCTAAGAAAAAGTATAGTTTTGAGATTTTCCCCAAAACTTGCCCGAATATTCAGAAACATTGTAGTTTGGAGAGCTGTAAAATGATCGAGTAAATGATCAAATCAATCGGTGGGAAAATAATCACATACATTTTGATCGATGTAAGAGTTTGAATTTAAACTCAGATTTGGGGCAGAATTCTTGTTTTGTTTACTTTTTACTGAAAATCCAGCCTTTTTCTTTAAACCTCAACATTTTACTTATTTCTGAAAAACCTCAAAATTGCTTTTTGTCCGAAAATCTCATAATTCAGATTTTTTTCCTCAAATCTCCAAATTTGGACTTTAATGAACATATTTTATGTTTGGCTGAAAATCTGAGAATTTTGAATTTTGTCTTCCTCTCGCAACAGTTCGGCTCCTCTCGGCTCTTCTCGGCTGCTCTCGTTTCCTCCCGGCTGCCCTCGGCTCCTGTCGGCTCTTCTCGGCCCCCTCGGCTCATCTCGGCTCCTCTGGGCTCAGTTCGGAACAGTTCAGCTCTAGTCGGAACAGTTCGGCTCTTGTCGGAACAGTTCGATCCCTGTCGGTGGAGACGGAGAGTCCCATGAGTCTGTCGAGTTTCTCCGGTACTTTCTCAACTTTTCCGCCTGCAACCAGCAGCTGATATTCGGGGGAAAGTACAGAGTGAAGTGTTCTCCTTAAAGTCGAAGAAGTGTCCTCCTTTCTTCAGCTGTGTATCTACTGAACCAGGGAACGGAGACACTTAATGGTTTAAACTGTAACGGACCTGAAGCTAATGTGGCTGCTAACTGAAGCTAACTGAAGCTAATGTAGCTAACCCCCCTGCCTGCTCTGTGTCACGCCGGGAATCATTCACCATGGCCGGGGACTTCTCGCTGCTCCACCGGACCTGTAAGCTGGTGGTTCTGCTGTGTTTCCTCCACATCTCCGTCACTCTCTTCTTCTACGTCCGTTCTCTTGACATCCCGTCCGCCTTCGTCCAGAACCAGCAGCAGAACCGGGTGAACCGGACCGAGAAGAACCTGATCCGGAGCTCCAAGCTGCCCTCCGTGGCCGGGGAGAAAGAGCTGGAGAAACCCGGGGAGAAGGAGCTGGATCCCGGGGAGAAGGAGCTGGAGAAACCCGGGGAGAAGGAGCTGGAGAAACCCGGGGAGAAGGAGCTGGAGAAGTGCCCGGAAACATCGCCTCTGCTGGGTGAGACCTGCGGCTCTAGTACCACAACCAGGATCATACAAATAGTTATGTTATAAAAGCTTTAACACTAATGTAACTAATACAAATAGTTATGTTATGAAAGCTTTAACACTAATGTAACTAATACAAATAGTTATGTTATGAAAGCTTTAACACTAATGTAACTAATACAAATAGTTATGTTATAAAAGCTTTAACACTAATGTAACTAATGCTAACAGTACTGACATTATAACTTTCTTTAGAACCAGAACCAGAATCAGAACCAGGTTTATGTGGAGTTTACAGACACAGAAGGAAGAATACGAAGATACAAATAGTTATGTTATAAAAGCTTTAAGACAGTTGGAACCAATCCAAAACAATACAAAATATAATTATGTCAGGAAGTGAGTACAGTTACATTTTTATAAAATATTACAACTACTTTATTAAGAGCTTTGCTGATCCAGTCAGAGATTAATATTAATAACAGGTTTTATTCAGAGGACACTTGACCACTCACAACATGAGTAGAAACAGAGGGAACATATTGTTCTACAGCAGGGCCGGCCCTAGACTTTTGGGGGCCCTAAGCGAGCTTTGGCTTGGGGGCCCCCCTCACTCCAGCGCGTTCTCACTACACACAACATGGAACCAACTTTTGTCTTATGATGTTAACATAAGCACGCATATTGTATAAATAACCATGTAAACACCTTGGACCTCACCTCCTCTAAGGGGGTCCTCACCTCCTATAGGGCGGTCCGGGGGCAAGCTAATCCGGGAAGATTTTTTTTTAAATATTGAAGTTAAAGCATCAATCTGTTGCACTTTGAGAGCAACATGAAGATATCTATGGATACATCTCTCAACACCCATGTGAAACAGAACTGTAAACAGATTGTTCTTTATGGACATTTTACAAATCACTCCCCTTTCAAACTGTATTCTTGTTTTACTGTCATAGCAGGGCTCGACATTATAAATGGCCCGCTGGCCCGGAAGCACTATTTAGACCCCCCGGGCAGCATAACGTACTTTCCACTTGCCCGCTTGGGCCACTAAAAATATTGCTTTAAAAAAAAAAATGTGTCCTGTGGTATTGGTATTTTGACCAATTTAGTTAAATCTTTTTGTTTATTAACGCTACAACAGAGCGTTTCGTGAGGCGGTTGTCGTTGTTGGGTGAAAAGCAAACAGCTGTTTGCTGCGGAGCGCAGCACGAGCAGGCTCCAGCGGGAGCGCAGCGCGAGCAGGCTCCCTTGAGCGGGAGCGCAGCGCGAGCAGGCTCCCGTGAGCGGGAGCGCAGCGCGAGCAGGCTCCCTTGAGCGGGAGCGCGCTCCTTCTTCACTACAGACTATCGCGCCACCTAATCATTCGCCAACATGTTTTTAATACCAGCGGTAACCGGCCAAGCGCCGGGCAAAAAACTATCTTCAAATAAAAGAAAGTTACCGGAGGAGTTAAAGGAGAGTGACAGGGAGCATGAGAAGAAGAGGGAGAGAAAGTTTCAGCTTGATCGATGGAGTTGGCTTCTAGTGGTGCAGTGACGCGTCCTAAAACCCTTTAATAATCTATCGATTAGATTTATGATTTGAACATTATAAAAGTAGGGTAGACATGTGGAGATTATCCGGCTGAACAAAACGTGCATTTATCAAACAGGTTTGTTTTCAACAGACCTTATTTCCAGCTATTTTCCAAAACCCTGTGGAGAAATCCCATTGCTCTTTGTGGAGGGAACCAGCAGCTTACTTCCTGGTTTAGGACGCGTCACTGCACCTCTCAATATGATGCCAATATAAACAAGGTCTTCTGTCGGCTCTGTACATCAATGACCTCTGCTGACAGGAAGTGAAGAGTAGAACATATAAAGGTATTGGCTTTAGGGAAATGTCCCAGCAGGAGAATGAAGGTTCTAATCTAATCTAATAGCCATTACATTTCTAACTCCTGATGACAGGAAGACAGAAAGCGCATTATAATAATAATAATAATACTCATAATAATAGCAGACATTTTTGAACAATGACCAAAATATCATTATTTTAATAAACCAAATCTGAACAATTGAGGAAAATGAGGAAGAACTGATGATTCAAATGTTGTAGTACAAGTAGTAATGTAGTTAGTGCATAAATTACTATTGCAACAAACTTTCTTCATTATTAGTCGTTTTTATTTGGACGAATGCTCCGGGTTAGGGTTACAATGGGGGGGGGGGGGCAGTGGTTACAATAGGGGGGCCAGTGGTTACAATGGGGGGGGGGGGCAGTCGTTACAATGGGGGGGGGGGGGGGGCAGTGGTTACAATGGGGGGGCCAGTGGTTACAATGGGGGGGCCAGTGACAATACAATGCCACCGACCCGGAGGGCCCTTAATGTCTACCCCTGCATAGTATTTCATAACTGTTTCTCATTTATTCTCTCTGGCTGTCCATCTCATAATGTTCGCATAGAAACTAGCTGTCAATTTTTACATTTACTGCAAATACGTTCAAACATGCTGTCGACTCGCAGAGGCAACTATGCCACCATTTCAGCTGACTGTTTCTCAGAAATACTGTCACATAACATCCATATATTTCAGTGCTAGGTTGATGCTTAGCTAAGCTAACTATGAAACACTTTAACTGACAGGACTCAGGATCAACTGTGTACTGTAAGGTAGCTTCTAGCTTCATGTCGAACAGTAAGTCAACATTTCCCAGAGAGCTTTCTTTGAAATCACCAGGTAACTCTAAAAAACATTACATTTAGATTATATGACAAAGTGTTTATTTAATATATCTGGCTAGCTATAGCTACTTGCTAACGGTTTAGCTTACCCCCGCGATTCAAAGTAACGTCAACGTAGCTGTAATTTATGCTTTGCTTACATGTTCGCATAACTTGGAAGTTTACTGACAGGTACATACCTTGTTCTCCTGGCTCAGGTGGTGGCTCTGGAGTTGTTGTGTGAACCACCACTTGAGAATTGTCGTCTTTTTTAAGAAAACATTCTCTTATGTCCATCTTCAAAAACTCTGAGTCCGACTGACAGTTTATTTTAAACATTGTCACAGCTCACAGGATAGGTACCTGTCAGCCAATAAGACAGATGTTTATTTCCATTCAACTCTCTGGTTGGTCTGGTGTCTTGCCTCTGTTGCATTCACTGAACACGGGATATTACAATCCTGCCGTCCTCTCTAGTGTCATGATGAGGTTCAGGTAAAGTACGGTGGATGTATTATATTATTGACTCAATCATATAATACATGACTTTGAGAGTAGGCAATCTAGGCATATTAACACAATTAATTAAACATACTTATCACGGCGACGGTGTACTGAGATTATTTTTTCCTTTTTTTGTTGTTGTTAGGGGGCCCTTTGTGGCTGCGGGGCCCTATGTGGCCGCTTATATCGCTTAATGGGTCGGGCCGGCTCTGTTCTACAGGGATCAACAAGACAACATGCACACAACATATCATTATGTGAGGAAGTGAGAAGAGTTACATATGATGCAATATAAACACATACTATATTAAAGTGGAGAGCTGTGCTGATCTCTACAGTATGTACATGAGATTCAGATGAGATGCAGGGAAACTGTGTGTGTGTGTGTGTGTGTGTGTGTGTGTGTGTGTGTGTGTGTGTGTGTGTGTGTGTGTGTGTGTGTGTGTGTGTGTGTGTGTGTGTGTGTGTGTGTGTGTGTGTGTGTGTGTGTGTGTGTGTGTGTGTGTGTGTGTGTGTGTGTGTGTGTGTGTGTGTGTGTGTGTGTGTGTGTGTGTGTGTGTGTGTGTGTGAGACATGTTCTCACAGGTACAGAGCTCCAGGTGAGGCTTCACAGGAATTCATTTTACTGCCTTCAGAGAGACACTTCAGAATAAAATAACTCACTAATGACCTCATATTACCTTATCATTATTAACATGTTGTTTTCAATTGTTCCCTTGTTGACATTCACCTGTTGTTCCCTTGTTGACATTCGCCTGTTGTTCCCTTGTTGACATTCACCTGTTGTTCCCTTGTTGACATTCACCTGTTGTTCCCTTGTTGAAATTCACCTGTTGTTCCCTGGTTGACATTCACCTGTTGTTCCCTGGTTGACATTCACCTGTTGTTCCCTTGTTGACATTCACCTGTTGTTCCCTGGTTGACATTCACCTGTTGTTCCCTGGTTGACATTCACCTGTTGTTCCCTTGTTGACATTCACCTGTTGTTCCCTGGTTGACATTCACCTGTTGTTCCCTTGTTGACATTCACCTGTTGTTCCCTGGTTGACATTCACCTGTTGTTCCCTGGTTGACATTCACCTGTTGTTCCCTGGTTGACATTCACCTGTTGTTCCCTGGTTGACATTCACCTGTTGTTCCCTGGTTGACATTCACCTGTTGTTCCCTTGTTGACATTCACCTGTTGTTCCCTTGTTGACATTCACCTGTTGTTCCCTGGTTGACATTCACCTGTTGTTCCCTTGTTGACATTCACCTGTTGTTCCCTTGTTGACATTCACCTGTTGTTCCCTGGTTGACATTCACCTGTTGTTCCCTTGTTGACATTCACCTGTTGTTTCCTGGTTGACATTCACCTGTTGTTCCCTTGTTGACATTCACCTGTTGTTCCCTGGTTGACATTCACCTGTTGTTCCCTGGTTGACATTCACCTGTTGTTCCCTTGTTGACATTCACCTGTTGTTCCCTGGTTGACATTCACCTGTTGTTCCCTG
The DNA here is from genome assembly GCF_949606895.1 of Notothenia rossii. Lineage (NCBI taxonomy): Eukaryota > Metazoa > Chordata > Actinopteri > Perciformes > Nototheniidae > Notothenia > Notothenia rossii. Next base: position 96,110,875 of record NC_136901.1, read on the forward strand.
GTTGACATTCACCTGTTGTTCCCTGGTTGACATTCACCTGTTGTTCCCTGGTTGACATTCACCAGAGGCCTGTACTACGAAGCTGGTTCAACCTAACCTGGATATGTTTGAGTTAGCCGGTTGGCCTAATCCAAAACATACGCGCTCTCGCTAAACGGTCCTATGACGCTGGTTATCAAGTGGATCGCTCAAGCCAGCCGTATCCTATCTAGTTAGGAGCGCGTTCACATGAAAGGGGTGGTATCTGGAGCATTTGACCAATCACAAACATGGAGAAGCTACTGACAGCGCAGCGTCATACTTCCTGAATGAAAAGTCAACTATAATATTAGACATATGAAGAAGTTAAACTTTAAACATCCATGACTTAAACACTTGATCCAGGATCAAAGCCACATAGCTGCACCTGCAAGGTGAATACAGCTGGTAACAGAACAAGTGTTTGAATGCGTACATGAACAGGTTTATGATATCACTGCCTCGTCTAAGACACCATCTGACTTTCATTACATTTGACTCGAGTGTTTCCTCAACTTAATGTGTTGCTTCAAATAATCCTTCTGCATACAGGATGTGACACTGTGAGTGTTGCACGGCCAGATACGGCTCAGCTGACTCAGATAAGGAGATGATACATTATGATGTGATATGCCGTGGACTGTACTTAATGTTACTCTGATCCGGTTACTTATGTTGTGGCAGATATTTAAGTAAGCTTTCTTAACGCTAATGTTCTAATAGTCAGATTGCTCTGAAGATGGGAGGTGATATTCTATTAATGTTCACGTTCACACAGTCGGTGAACCCAGAGTTTTCCCTGAAGTTAGCTCGCTAAGCCAAAATCCGGCTTCGTCGTACAGGTCTCTGTGGTTCCCTTGTTGACATTGTGGTTCCCTCATCATTGTGGCTCGTTAGGACCAGGTGTGTTCAGACCTCCAGAGATATTAGGATCTAAAGGTAGTGAAGGAGAACGGGTTATAAGAGATCTTATTCCCACAGGTAGAAATGTCTGGAGGGTCTTCAGGGTTTGTTATACTGATGATGTTCAGAGAGCAGCTGCACCTTTGAAAACAAGACGTGCAGATATTCAGGGAGGGGGGTGTGGGGGCAGGGGGGCAGTCAGCTGTGCAGATGTTTTCACACTGACTCAGTTTATGTTTCTTTTTCTTAAGGAGCTTGTTTGTTATTGCATCATCCTGTTAGCCCTCCCCCTCCTCCCCCCTCCCCCCTCCCCCCCTCCTCCCCCCTCCCCCCTCCTCCAGCTGCAGCTGCTGACTGAGCTTCAGACCGTAGAACCACTTTAACCTCAGAGCTGTTGAACTACAGGGAGTCATGTTTGCTTTTCATTGTGAACCACGTGTTGTGGTATGCACACATTACTACCTGCACACATTACTACCTGAACACATTACTACCTGAACACTTTACTACCTGAACACATTACTACCTGAACACTTTACTACCTGAACACTTTACTACCTGAACACTTTACTACCTGAACACATTACTACCTGAACACATTACTACCTGAACACATTACTACCTGAACACTTTACTACCTGAACACTTTACTACCTGAACACTTTACTACCTGAACACATTACTACCTGAACACTTTACTACCTGAACACATTACTACCTGAACACATTACTACCTGAACACATTACTACCTGCACACATTACTACCTGAACACATTACTACCTGAACACTTTACTACCTGAACACATTACTACCTGAACACTTTACTACCTGAACACTTTACTACCTGAACACTTTACTACCTGAACACATTACTACCTGAACACATTACTACCTGAACACTTTACTACCTGAACACATTACTACCTGAACACATTACTACCTGCACACATTACTACCTGAACACATTACTACCTGAACACTTTACTACCTGAACACATTACTACCTGAACACATTACTACCTGCACACATTACTACCTGAACACATTACTACCTGAACACATTACTACCTGCACACATTACTACCTGAACACTTTACTACCTGAACACATTACTACCTGAACACATTACTACCTGCACACATTACTACCTGAACACATTACTACCTGCACACATTACTACCTGAACACATTACTACCTGAACACTTTACTACCTGAACACATTACTACCTGAACACATTACTACCTGAACACTTTACTACCTGAACACATTACTACCTGAACACATTACTACCTGCACACATTACTACCTGAACACATTACTACCTGAACACTTTACTACCTGCACACATTACTACCTGCACACATTACTACCTGAACACATTACTACCTGAACACTTTACTACCTGAACACTTTACTACCTGAACACATTACTACCTGAACACATTACTACCTGAACACTTTACTACCTGAACACTTTACTACCTGAACACATTACTACCTGAACACATTACTACCTGAACACATTACTACCTGAACACTTTACTACCTGAACACATTACTACCTGAACACTTTACTACCTGAACACATTACTACCTGAACACATTACTACCTGAACACATTACTACCTGAACACTTTACTACCTGAACACATTACTACCTGAACACATTACTACTTGAACACATTACTACCTGAACACATTACTACCTGAACACATTACTACTTGAACACATTACTACTTGAACACATTACTACCTGAACACATTACTACTTGAACACATTACTACCTGAACACTTTACTACCTGAACACATTACTACTTGAACACATTACTACCTGAACACTTTACTACCTGAACACATTACTACCTGAACACATTACTACCTGAACACATTACTACCTGAACACATTACTACCTGAACACTTTACTACCTGAACACTTTACTACCTGAACACATTACTACTTGAACACATTACTACCGGAACACTTTACTACCTGAACACTTTACTACCTGAACACATTACTACTTGAACACATTACTACCTGAACACATTACTACCTGAACACATTACTACCTGAACACTTTACTACCTGAACACATTACTACTTGAACACATTACTACCTGAACACTTTACTACCTGAACACATTACTACCTGAACACATTACTACTTGAACACATTACTACCTGAACACTTTACTACCTGAACACTTTACTACCTGAACACATTACTACCTGAACACATTACTACCTGAACACTTTACTACCTGAACACTTTACTACTTGAACACATTACTACCTGAACACTTTACTACCTGAACACTTTACTACCTGAACACATTACTACTTGAACACATTACTACCTGAACACTTTACTACCTGAACACTTTACTACTTGAACACATTACTACCTGAACACTTTACTACCTGAACACTTTACTACCTGAACACATTACTACTTGAACACATTACTACCTGAACACTTTACTACCTGAACACATTACTACCTGAACACATTACTACCTGAACACATTACTACCTGAACACATTACTACCTGAACACATTACTACCTGAACACTTTACTACCTGAACACATTACTACCTGAACACATTACTACTTGAACACATTACTACCTGAACACATTACTACCTGAACACATTACTACTTGAACACATTACTACTTGAACACATTACTACCTGAACACATTACTACTTGAACACATTACTACCTGAACACTTTACTACCTGAACACATTACTACTTGAACACATTACTACCTGAACACTTTACTACCTGAACACATTACTACCTGAACACATTACTACCTGAACACATTACTACCTGAACACATTACTACTTGAACACATTACTACCTGAACACTTTACTACCTGAACACATTACTACCTGAACACATTACTACTTGAACACATTACTACCTGAACACTTTACTACCTGAACACATTACTACCTGAACACTTTACTACCTGAACACTTTACTACCTGAACACTTTACTACTTGAACACATTACTACTTGAACACATTACTACTTGAACACATTACTACCTGAACACATTACTACCTGAACACATTACTACCTGAACACTTTACTACCTGAACACATTACTACCTGAACACATTACTACCTGAACACTTTACTACCTGAACACATTACTACCTGAACACATTACTACCTGCACACATTACTACCTGAACACTTTACTACCTGAACACATTACTACCTGAACACATTACTACCTGAACACTTTACTACCTGAACACTTTACTACCTGAACACATTACTACTTGAACACATTACTACCTGAACACATTACTACCTGAACACATTACTACCTGAACACTTTACTACCTGAACACATTACTACTTGAACACATTACTACCTGAACACTTTACTACCTGAACACATTACTACCTGAACACATTACTACTTGAACACATTACTACCTGAACACTTTACTACCTGAACACTTTACTACCTGAACACATTACTACCTGAACACATTACTACCTGAACACTTTACTACCTGAACACTTTACTACCTGAACACTTTACTACTTGAACACATTACTACCTGAACACTTTACTACCTGAACACTTTACTACCTGAACACATTACTACTTGAACACATTACTACCTGAACACTTTACTACCTGAACACTTTACTACCTGAACACATTACTACCTGAACACTTTACTATCTGAACACATTACTACCTGAACACATTACTACCTGAACACATTACTACATCCCATAAGTAACAGGAGGTGATGTCACAGTAACAGGAGGTGATGTCACAGTAACAGGAGGTGATGTCACAGTAACAGGAGGTGATGTCACAGTATCAGGAGGTGATGTCACAGTAACAGGAGGTGATGTCACAGTAACAGGAGGTGATGTCACAGTATCAGGAGGTGATGTCACAGTAACAGGAGGTGATGTCACAGTAACAGGAGGTGATGTCACAGTAACAGGAGGTGATGTCACAGTAACAGGAGGTGATGTCACAGTAACAGGAGGTGATGTCACAGTAACAGGAGGTGATGTCACAGTATCAGGAGGTGATGTCACAGTAACAGGAGGTGATGTCACAGTATCAGGAGGTGATGTCACAGTAACAGGAGGTGATGTCACAGTAACAGGAGGTGATGTCACAGTAACAGGAGGTGATGAAACCTGATGAACTGATATGATTCTGTTTTCTTCAAGGTTGTATCTTGTTGGTCGAATGCACTTATTGTAAGTCTCTCTGGATAAAAGCCTCAGCTAAATGTAATGTAATGTAATGTAACAGGAAGCATCTTGTTTGTGTCTCAGTGGGTCCCCTCCGGGTAGAGTTCAGCTCTCCGGTGAAAGAGGAGCTGATAAAGAAGGAGAACCCCGCCCTGCAGCCGGGGGGGCGCTTCAGACCCAGAGACTGTGTGGCGCTGCAGAAGGTGGCCATCATCATCCCTTTCCGCAACCGAGAGGAACACCTGAAGTTCTGGCTGTACTACCTGCACCCCATCCTGCAGAGACAGCAGCTGGACTACGGGGTGTACGTCGTCAACCAGGTACTAATCAGTGTTTCCCCTAGGTTTACTGCTTTGGGGGGGTGCTGCCTGCGGGGGGGGGGGCGGGGGGGCAACGGCTTTGGGATATATATTTTTTAAATCCTCTGGAGCAGAGAGAGGAGCTGTGGATTATTGTTATTGATTAATGCATCAGTGTTTCTTAGGGTCAAAAACACTAAACTCACAACTTAGAATGAAAGCGTTTAGTTTATTTAATAAAAGAGCACATGTTCAATGTGAAAAGTGACAGTAGTTACAGATTATTTGCAATTTGCTGCTATATAGATATACATTGGGGCGAAAAAGTATTTAGTGAGCCACCAATTGAGCAAGTTCTCCCACTTAAAAAGATGAGAGGTCTGTAATGTTCATCCTAGGTATACCTCAACTATGAGAGACAGAATGGGAAAAAAAAATCCAGAAAATCACATTGTCTGATTTTTAAAGAATTTATTTGTAAATGATGGAAAATAAGTATTTGGTCAAAAACAAAAGTTCATCTCAATACTTAGTTAAATAACCTTTGTTGGCAATGACAGAGGTCAAACGCTTTCTGTAAGTCTTCACAAGGTTTTCACTGTTGCTGGTATTTAGGCCCATTCCTCCATGCAGATCTCCTCTAGAGCAGTGATGTGTTGGGGCTGTCGCTAGGCAACACGGACTTTCAACTCCCTACTTTTATCTTGAGTTCTGTGCCAATGTCCGTTAGCATTTTTCGCTCAGGGGTCATTTAGATGCTTCTTATGAGACTTGTGTTTTGTTTTGGTAAAAATGGTTTATATCGTCAGTTAGCTGAGATTATTTCCGCTAATCTGGTATAACACATTAATAGGTTCTTAAATATTAAGATCCCCTGAGACACAGTGTCGTGAAAAAAAAAAACAGGGTCCCCGCCGGGCTTAACAGGTTGCAGGGGGACACGTCTGGCACTGCAGGATTTGAGTCCCTGGCGGCGTAGTGTGTTACTGATGGTAGCCTTTGTTACTTTGGTCCCAGCTCTCTGCAGGTCATTGGCTAGGTTCTTGTGATCATTCTGACCCCACGGGGTGAGATCTTGCGTGGAGCCCCAGATGGAGGGAGATTATCAGTGGTCTTGTTTGTCTTCCATTTTCTAATAATTGCTCCCACAGTTGATTTTTTCACACCAAGCTGCTTACCTATTGCAGATTCAGTCTTCCCAGCCTGGTGCAGGTCTACCATTTAGTTTCTGGTGTCCTTGGACAGCTCTCTGGTCTTGGCCAGAGTGGAGTTTGGAGTGTGACTGTTTGAGGTTGTGGACAGGTGTCTTTTATTCTGATAACGAGTTCAAACAGGTTCCATTAATACAGTTAACAAGTGGAGGACAGAGGAGGCTCTTAAAGAAGAAGTTACAGGTCTGTGAGAGACAGAAATCTTGTTTGTTTGTAGGAGACCAAATACTTATTTTACCGAGGAATTTACCAATTAATTCTTTAAAAATCAGACAATGTGATTTCCTGGATTTGTTTTTCCCATTCTGTCTCTCATAGTTGAGGTATACCTAGGATGAAAATTACAGGCCTCTCTCATCTTTTTAAGTGGGAGAACTTGCACAATTGGTGGCTGACTAAATACTTGTTTGCCCCACTGTATATATATCAAGAAATTATTAAAAAAATGTAAAAAAAAAATATTATAATTTTTATTTTTTTTAAAAAACACTTTGAATTTCAAGGGGGGCGCGGGGCTCTGTTGGCGGGGCGCAGCCCCCCTCCAATACAATGGTAGGGGAAACACTGCTAATACTGCTGCTCAGATACTGCTCAGATACTGCTGATACTACGTCTCTACAACCTGACCTACAACGTGACCTGCAACGTGACCTATAATGTGACCTACAACGTGACCTGCAACGTGACCTATAATGTGACCTACAACGTGACCTACAACGTGACCTGCAACGTGACCTATAATGTGACCTACAACGTGACCTGCAACCTGACCTGCAACGTGACCTGCAACGTGACCTATAATGTGACCTACAACGTGACCTACAACGTGACCTGCAACGTGACCTATAATGTGACCTACAACGTGACCTGCAACCTGACCTGCAACGTGACCTGCAACGTGACCTGCAACGTGACCTACAACCTGACCTGCAACGTGACCTGCAACCTGACCTGCAACGAACGTCACCTGCAACGAACGTGACCTGCAACGAACGTGTCCTGCAACGAACGTGACCTGCAACGTGACCTACAATGTGACCTGCAACGTGACCTGCAACGTGACCTGCAACGTGACCTGCAACGTGACCTGCAACGTGACCTGCAACGAACGTGACCTGCAACGAACGTGTCCTGCAACGTGACCTGCAACGTGACCTGCAACGTGACCTGCAACGTGACCTGCAACGTGACCTGCAACGTGTCCTGCAACGTGACCTGCAACGTGACCTACAACGTGACCTGCAACGAACGTGACCTGCAACGAACGTGACCTGCAACGAACGTGACCTGCAACGAACGTGTCCTGCAACGAACGTGTCCTGCAACGTGACCTACAACGTGACCTGCAACGTGACCTGCAACGTGACCTGCAACGTGACCTTCAACATAAACAAAGGAGCTACAGCGTGACCTGCCTGAAGCCATGTTCATGATAATCCCAGACTAATCTTTAATGCAGAGGTGAGCTCACGGTGTGTCGTAACCCTCTGGTGAGTGCCAGGGAAATCAGGTTGAGCACACAGCGAGTGTTGAGCTGGGTTTTTATCTTGACTGTTCAAACTGGAGCTCTTCAGGCAGCCATGTTTCATCATCCAGTATAAAGGCTGATCGCCGCCGCTTGTCTCCCTGCAGGACACGTTAACTTTTGAGCTGTGTGTGTGTGTGTGTGTGTGTGTGTGTGTGTGTGTGTGTGTGTGTGTGTGTGTGTGTGTGTGTGTGTGTGTGTGTGTGTGTGTGTGTGTGTGTGTGTGTGTGTGTGTGTGTGTGTGTGTGTGTGTGTGTGTGTGTGTGTGTGTGTGTGTGTGTGTGTGTGTGTGTGTGTGTGTGTGTGTGTGTGTGTGTGTGTGTGTGTGTGTGTGTGTGTGTGTGTGGAGCTAACAGAGGTTTCTTTAACTGCATTTCTTCTTCTCTTGTTTGTGACTCTGTTCTTCTTCTCCTCTTCCTCGCCCCCTGCATGTCAGGATCTGGAGGTCGGCTCTGATTGGTCTGCTGTGGTTTCCTCTGGTAAAACCTTTCTTTCTTCTGCTTCCTCCTGTGTTTCAGCTGCAGAAAACCCTTCAGCTTCATTAGTGCTGAAGTCTCTACACAACTGTGTGTGTGCGTGTAACCTCTCTGTGTCCGTCACACACTGTTTCCTGTTTTCAAGTACTGTACTTAAGTACAAGTTTGAGGTACTTGTACTTAACTTGAGTATTTCCATTATTTGCTACTTTGTTCTTCTACTCCTCTACAGTTCAGAGGTACATGGTGTACTTCTCCTCCACTACATGTACTTAATCCCTTTAGTTACTTGGATGAATGATGTGAAATCTAATCAAGTGTTAAATCAGACTTTAGTTCCACCTGGAGTAAATCCACCAGCTACCCTGCAGTATACAAAGTCATTCAAACTAGCTGCACCTTTACCAGCTTTGAGAACACTTTCATGATCAATCATTATAAAACATATCATATCTATTATTCTGAAATGGACCAATCTGCACAATGACTACTTTTACTGTCTTTCACTATATTTTGATGAGAATACTTTTCTATTTTCACTCTTGGTACCTGACGGATTTATTTTCAATTGCACACGGAGGTGAATATGTTTTGAAGCGACGCTTCACAGAAACTCACAAAGAGAACATGATGTACGGAAACATCCCTCCTGAAAGCAAAGAGACGAGGGACCAGCGGGTGATCTGATAACCCTCTAGAGCAGGGGTTCTCAACCTTTTTTACCAAGAGCCCCCCCAAATGACTCCTGTTGGAAGTTGTGCCCCCCCCCCACACACACACACACACACACACAAGGGGGGGAGGGGGGGGGTGCAACAGCGGTAATTAAAGTTTAAAAGTCTCAAAAATGCTACAACGACTGCCACAAACTGGTTGAATGTGAAGTATTTAGTTAAAGGAGGATGAGAGCGTAACTAATGAGCTCTATGGAGAGACTCTGATGGTTACTGGACTCAGGATTCATTCATTTGGATTCTCTCTGTATGAAGAAATTAAAGGACGGGGCAAGTGGAAACAATTCACAAAGGGATTAAAGTGTTTAAAGCACATGCTCAAAGTAAGCCGGATTCTGCCGATGTGTTTGTGTGGATTCAAAAGTCCTAAATAATCTACAAAATGGAGGAGACCGATCTGATCGGAGCAACTGAGACAAATAATCTGAAAACTGAAACCGGCATAGACGATGACTATGTTTTAAAAATGAGCTTATCCAGAAAAGCCTGGTTTGGACACTTTACGGGCAGAAGAAACATTTCTATTAAAGAAAGATCATGTATTGCGTTACAATTCTATGTAAAAAATAAATAAAAAGTCTAAATATGATATTTGGCCTCACATCATCTGAGGCCTGGCGCCCCCCCTGCGCCCCCAAGGTTGGGAACCACTGCTGTAGACGGGGCAGTAAGCTCTGGGCCACTAGAATATTTATTGATGATAAAAATGTTGAAAACAAATTCCATTCAAAACATATATATTGAATTACTTCACAGGCATTGTTTGTGCAAACATAAACCGGTTGTAAATAATATTTATAAGCTAATAGTTTCAATAGGAATGTTTATTTTTAAGGGTTAGACATTATGTTGAAATGTAATCCAGCTCTTACTGTTGGCTCCTGGGCAGTGAGCGTGACCAACATGTAGATCTATGGGGAGGGTCAGTAACTGATGCAGAAACCAGAGAACAAGAGCAGGATGAGGGGGCGTGGCCTGTCGCCTGCAGCAGGTAAACACACCTGCACACCTGAGAGCTGGTTACTAAGCACCAGCGAGAGGATCAGGTGACCTGAGGAGCTTCACCTGTCAGACAGGTTGCTGCAGCCTTTAATAATAAATTAATGATAATAATAATAATAATAATACATGTTATTTGTAAAGCACCTAAAGTCATCCAAAAGTGCTACAAGGGGCTTAAGATATAAAAGAAACACAAGTTTAATCAAAATTAAAAGAAAGGTTTTTAGGCCCTTCTTAAAGGAGTCAGTGGGAACACAGGTGCTAATGATCCACGGTGAGATGTAGCCACGCCCCCTTCCTCATGACGACAGAGTCAGGGCGGAGCTTCATCAGTCAATCTGAAGCTCCGCCCTCTTCATAGAGACTCAGCTGATGGAGGGAGGTCACATGATGCAGGGCTGATGGAGGGAGGTCACATGATGCAGGGCTGATGGAGGGAGGTCACATGATGCAGGGCTGATAGAGGGAGGTCACATGATGCAGGGCTGATGGAGGGAGGTCACATGATGCAGGGCTGATAGAGGGAGGTCACATGATGCAGGGCTGATAGAGGGAGGTCACATGATGCAGGGCTGATGGAGGGAGGTCACATGATGCAGGGCTGATGGAGGGAGGTCACATGATGCAGGGCTGATGGAGGGAGGTCACATGATGCATGTGAAACACACCTGAAACAGCGTGTCTTCTCCCGTCAGGACGGAGACGCCACCTTTAATCGAGCGAAGCTTCTGAACGTGGGCTACGCCGAGGCTCTGAAGGACTACGACTACAACTGCTTCGTGTTCAGCGACGTGGACCTGATCCCCATGGACGACAGAAACACCTACAGGTGCTTCAGCCAGCCCAGACACCTGTCCGTCTCCATGGACAAGTTCGGATTCAGGTGAGAACACACGCCTGAGACACACAGGGACACACCTGAGACACACTGAGACACATTGAGACACACAGGGACACACCTGAGACACACTGAGACACACTGAGACACACTGAGACACACAGGAAACACCTGAGACACACAGAGACACACCTGAGACACACAGGGACACACCTGAGACACACAGGAAACACCTGAGACACACAGGAAACACCTGAGACACACTGAGACACACCTGAGACACACTGAGACACACTGAGACACACTGAGACACACCTGAGACACACAGGAAACACCTGAGACACACTGAGACACACCTGAGACACACTGAGACACACCTGAGACACACTGAGACACACTGAGACACACCTGAGACACACTGAGACACACTGAGACACACCTGAGACTAGTGCTGCGTACCGGTACGCCGAACCGGTACTGGACTTGTAAAAAGTTTCGGTTCAAGTCCGGTTAAAACCGGAACGTCGGGAACCGGTACTTACGTATATTCTCCTTTTTGTTCTAAACCATCTAAAACCTTCCATAGATCGAGAAATTTGCGCTGAGAAAAGACGAAAAACATTGTTTTGGCTTCCGATATGGCGGCCATTACTGAGCTCACGAAGTCTCGCAAAATATCGCAACTGCTCGCGAGATCTGTGTGACGTCAAGGGAAGCTGGACACTGACAGCGTGGACACTGACAGCGTGGGATGCTGGTTGCCATATTTGGTAGTGTAGCTAAGCTAACTCCTTTGTATGGATGGTGATATAGTGTCTGCCGAAAGAGCAACACTTCACACAATGTCAATATGCTGTTGTTCTTGAACAAGAACACATAGACTTGTACTCTTGCATATTGAGTCTTGTATGTACATCACTATGTATGTAGTTGTGTTGTGTAGTTAGTAACACATGTAGAGTTCTAGAAAAGACATGGTGTAGACACAAGTTGGAAGGGGGCACAATAAACCTGACGAGTTTGAATTTGAGTTGATTATGAGTTTATTTTCAATTGATAATTAGCTCACAATAAGTTCACTTTAGTTACTCACACAACTTGACACCTCTGGACTTGAGTCCGGACCTGAACCTGAATGTGAGTCCAGGTACACAGCACTACCTGAGACAAACCTGAGACACACTGAGACACACTGAGACACACTGAGACACACTGAGACACACCTGAGACACACTGAGACACACTGAGACACACTGAGACACACAGAGACACACTGAGACACACTGAGACACACCTGAGACACACTGAGACACACTGAGACACACCTGAGAAGCACTGAGACACATCTGAGACACACTTGAGACACACTGAGACACACTGAGACACACCTGAGACACACTGAGACACACCTGAGACACACTGAGACACATCTGAGACACACTGAGACACAATGAGACACACTTGAGACACACTGAGACACACTGAGACACACCTGAGACACACTGAGACACACTGAGACACACCTGAGACACACTGAGACACACTGAGACACACTGAGACACACCTGAGACACATCTGAGACACACTGAGACACACTGAGACACACTTGAGACACACTGAGACACACCTGAGACACACTGAGACACACCTGAGACACACTGAGACACATCTGAGACACACTGAGACACACTGAGACACACTGAGACACACTGAGACACACCTGAGACACACCTGAGACACACTGAGACACACTGAGACACACTGAGACACACCTGAGACACACAGGAAACACTTGAGACACACTGAGACACACAGGAAACACCTGAGACACACTGAGACACACTGAGACACACAGGAAACACCTGAGACACACTGAGACACAATGAGACACACAGGAAACACCTGAGACACACTGAGACACACTGAGACACACTGAGACACACAGGAAACACAGGAAACACCTGAGACACACTGAGACACACTGAGACACACTGAGACACACAGGAAACACCTGAGACACACCTGAGACACACAGGAAACACCTGAGACACACCTGAGACACACAGGAAACACCTGAGACACACTGAGACACACGGAGACACACTGAGACACACAGGAAACACCTGAGACACACCTGAGACACACTGAGACACACAGGAAACACCTGAGACACACTGAGACACACTGAGACACACAGGAAACACCTGAGACACACAGGAAACACCTGAGACACACTGAGACACACTGAAACACACAGGAAACACCTGAGACACACTGAGACACACTGAGACACACAGGAAACACCTGAGACACACTGAGACACACTGAGACACACAGGAAACACAGGAAACACCTGAGACACACTGAGACACACTGAGACACACTGAGACACACTGAGACACACAGGAAACACCTGAGACACACTGAGACACACAGGAAACACCTGAGACACACCTGAGACACACAGGAAACACCTGAGACACACTGAGACACACGGAGACACACTGAGACACACAGGAAACACCTGAGACACACCTGAGACACACCTGAGACACACTGAGACACATCTGAGACACACTGAGACACACAGGAAACACCTGAGACACACCTGAGACACACGGAGACACACTGAGACACACAGGCAACACCTGAGACACACAGGAAACACCTGAGACACAGGTGAGACACACAGGAAACACCTGAGACACACTGAGACACACTGAGACACACTGAGACACACGGGAAACACCTGAGACACACTGAGACACACTGAGACACACTGAGACACACGGGAAACACCTGATACACACTGAGACACACTGAGACACACTGAGACACACTGAGACACACTGAGACACACTGAAACACACTGACACACACTGACACACACTGAGACACACTGAGACACACTGAGACACACGGGAAACACCTGAGACACACTGAGACACACTGAGACACACGGGAAACACCTGAGACACACTGAGACACACTGAGACACACGGGAAACACCTGATACACACTGAGACACACTGAGACACACTGAGACAAACTGAGACACACGGGAAACACCTGAGACACACTGAGACACACTGAGACAAACTGAGACACACGGGAAAAGCCTGAGACACACTGAGACACACTGAGACAAACTGAGACACACTGAGACACACGGGAAACACCTGAGACACACTGAGACACACTGAGACACACTGAGACACACTGAGACACACAGGAAACACCTGAGACACACTGAGACACACTGAGACACACTGAGACACACCTGAGACACACTGAGACACACTGAGACACACTGAGACGCACTGAGACACACTGAGACACACAGGAAACACCTGAGACACACTGAGACACACTGAGACACACTGAGACACACCTGAGACACACTGAGACACACCTGAGACACACAGGAAACACCTGAGACACACTGAGACACACCTGAGACACACTGAGACACACCTGAGACACACAGGAAACACCTGAGACACACTGAGACACACTGAGACACACTGAGACACACAGGAAACACCTGAGACACACTGAGACACACCTGAGACACACTGAGACACACCTGAGACACACTGAGACACACTGAGACACACTGAGACGCACTGAGACACACTGAGACACACAGGAAACACCTGAGACACACTGAGACACACTGAGACACACTGAGACACACAGGAAACACCTGAGACACACTGAGACACACCTGAGACACACTGAGACACACTGAGACACACTGAGACGCACTGAGACACACTGAGACACACAGGAAACACCTGAGACACACAGGAAACACCTGAGACACACAGGAAACACCTGAGACACACAGGAAACACCTGAGACACAGGTGAGACACACAGGAAACACCTGAGACACACAGGAAACACCTGAGACACACAGGAAACACCTGAGACACACTGAGACACAGAGGAAACACCTGAGACACACAGGAAACACCTGAGACACACTGAGACACACTGAGACACACTGAGACACACCTGAGACACACTGAGACACACCTGAGACACACAGGAAACACCTGAGACACACTGAGACACACTGAGACACACTGAGACACACAGGAAACACCTGAGACACACTGAGACACACCTGAGACACACTGAGACACACCTGAGACACACTGAGACACACTGAGACACACTGAGACGCACTGAGACACACTGAGACACACAGGAAACACCTGAGACACACTGAGACACACTGAGACACACTGAGACACACAGGAAACACCTGAGACACACTGAGACACACCTGAGACACACTGAGACACACTGAGACACACTGAGACGCACTGAGACACACTGAGACACACAGGAAACACCTGAGACACACAGGAAACACCTGAGACACAGGTGAGACACACAGGAAACACCTGAGACACACAGGAAACACCTGAGACACACAGGAAACACCTGAGACACAGGTGAGACACACAGGAAACACCTGAGACACACAGGAAACACCTGAGACACACAGGAAACACCTGAGACACACTGAGACACAGAGGAAACACCTGAGACACACAGGAAACACCTGAGACACACAGGAAACACCTGAGACACACTGAGACACACAGGAAACACCTGAGACACACTGAGACACACGGAGACACACTGAGACACACAGGCAACACCTGAGACACACAGGCAACACCTGAGACACACTGAGACACACAGGAAACACCTGAGACACAGAGGAAACACCTGAGACACATCTGAGACACACGGAGACACACTGAGACACACAGGCAACACCTGAGACACACAGGCAACACCTGAGACACACTGAGACACACAGGAAACACCTGAGACACAGAGGAAACACCTGAGACACACTGAGACACACTGAGACACACAGAGACACACAGGAAACACCTGAGACACACTGAGACACACGGAGACACACTGAGACACACAGGAAACACCTGAGACACACTGAGACACACGGAGACACACGGAGACACACTGAGACACACAGAAAACACCTGAGACACACCTGAGACACAAGGAGACACACTGAGACACACAGGCAACACCTGAGACACACAGGAAACACCTGAGACACACCTGAGACACACGGAGACACACTGAGACACACCTGAGACACACGGAGACACACTGAGACACACAGGCAACACCTGAGACACACGGGAAACACCTGAGACACACTGAGACACACGGAGACACACTGAGACACACAGAAAACACCTGAGACACACCTGAGACACACGGAGACACACTGAGACACACAGGCAACACCTGAGACACACGGGAAACACCTGAGACACACTGAGACACACGGGAAACACCTGAGACACACTGAGACACACTGAGACACACGGGAAACACCTGAGACACACTGAGACACACTGAGACACACTGAGACACATGAGACACACTGAGACACACTGAGACACACGGGAAACATATTTTTATTAACTTTTAAATTAACTATACCTTTTAACTGAGTTTTGTTCTCCATGTACAATACACTGTGTGTGTGAAAAAGAAAAAGTTGACTTCCTGTCAGAGACAATGTGCTGACAGTGAAACACCAGCATCTGCCTGCTCCTCACGTCCTGTTTCCTGTTCACACACACACACACACACACACACACACACACACACACACACACACACACACACACACACACACACACACACACACACACACACACACACACACACACACACACACACACACACACACACCGTTGAGCGGCCCGACCAAGCGAGGAGGCAGAGGCAGAAGGTCCAAAAATATAACCCGACGTGGGCATTTATTAAAATCATGTGCACAAAGTTCACAGCCTCAATCCTGCTGTTCTCCTTGAACACATCCTGCAGCCACAAAGATCTCACACACCCTACCCGCCTCCAAACAGACAGGGAAACATTCTAAATACCTACACCAGAGTTCCCGCAAGCCGGTAATTACCGGACTAGGACCGGTAAAATATGCTGAAGACTGGCAAATCAAAATCTCTCCGGTCAAAGCGTCCGGTCAAAATATATTTCCCCTTGCGCCACTTGTGTGACAGACAAGAATAGTCCATTCTAATGTCTAACACTTAATGTGGAGAAAGAGATGTCCTGTATGGGTTGATTGTGCGTTGATCTGTTGGTAATGCCTCGGGGTTCCGGTGGGCATGTAAACAAATGCATAATGCTGCGCTATACTTTGTGGCCTCACCCGGTTGCATAGCGACACTTATTGTTTAGGTGTCTTTTAATAAGCAGGTAGTCATATCATTAGCTAGAACTAGCTGGATCTGATCGATATGGACATAAACGAGAGTGAAGTCTAAACTGACGGGAGAGAGAGTCAGCTGCTGCTGACGAGTCCACACGCAGCTCTGCATGATCACATGCAGCGGTGAGCGGAACAAAACACACACTTCAGGTTAGAATATCACACGTAGCTATTTTAATCACCTCTCAAACTACCGTAACTAGTTATAGATATGTTTAGTTTTACTGTCGGGTCACTCATTACTGATCCGCGAGCTGCATGAGACTGACGGGCTCTCAGGAGAGGGAGAGCGCTCCGTTTATTATTCCCGTGTTATTGTAAGTTACTGTTCACTTTTGAATAATGTAGTTAATCTACTATAATTAGTTTGTTTCATATCGAATCATATCAATTTGTTTTAAAGCTCAATAAATAACAAAGAAGACCTTTGACGGCACTTTTCAAATTGTGTCCGGAAGATTTCAACTTTAACGGACATGTTGACCGGCGAAAAAATATTCTAACGGGAACTCTGACACACACACTAATAAGCACAACAACACACAGATGAGGGGGGAGGAGACAACACAGGGCACCAGGTGAACATAATCAGGAGTAACAGACATGGGGAAAGGGAAACACTTTTCAAAATAAAACCACATGTGCAATAGTACAACGCCCGAAGCCGTCAGTCCACATTGACGAAGCCATCTTTGTCACAGCAGCTATCAGGTGGAATCAATACATGGGCTGCACAGGTTGTCATGTCCGACTATCACAAGTAGAATCATAATGAAAAATGTGTTGACGGGAGACTAAACTCTGAGTGAGTTAACAGAGACTAAACTCTGAGTGAGTTAACAGAGACTAAACTCTGAGTGAGTTAACAGACTAAACTCTGAGTGAGTTAACAGAGACTAAACTCTGAGTGAGTTAACAGAGACTAAACTCTGAGTGAGTTAACAGAGACTAAACTCTGAGTGAGTTAACAGAGACTAAACTCTGAGTGAGTTAACAGAGACTAAACTCTGAGTGAGTTAACAGAGACTGAACTCTGAGTGAGTTAACAGAGACTAAACTCTGAGTGAGTTAACAGACTAAACTCTGAGTGAGTTAACACAGACTAAACTCTGAGTGAGTTAACACAGACTAAACTCTGAGTGAGTTAACAGAGACTAAACTCTGAGTGAGTTAACACAGACTAAACTCTGAGTGAGTTAACAGACTAAACTCTGAGTGAGTTAACAGACTAAACTCTGAGTGAGTTAACAGAGACTAAACTCTGAGTGAGTTAACAGAGACTAAACTCTGAGTGAGTTAACAGAGACTAAACTCTGAGTGAGTTAACAGAGACTAAACTCTGAGTGAGTTAACACAGACTAAACTCTGAGTGAGTTAACAGACTAAACTCTGAGTGAGTTAACAGAGACTAAACTCTGCGTGAGTTAACAGAGACTAAACTCTGAGTGAGTTAACAGAGACTAAACTCTGAGTGAGTTAACACAGACTAAACTCTGAGTGAGTTAACAGAGACTAAACTCTGAGTGAGTTAACAGAGACTAAACTCTGAGTGAGTTAACAGAGACTAAACTCTGAGTGAGTTAACAGAGACTAAACTCTGAGTGAGTTAACAGAGACTAAACTCTGAGTGAGTTAACAGAGACTAAACTCTGAGTGAGTTAACACAGACTAAACTCTGAGTGAGTTAACAGAGACTAAACTCTGAGTGAGTTAACAGACTAAACTCTGAGTGAGTTAACAGAGACTAAACTCTGAGTGAGTTAACACAGACTAAACTCTGAGTGAGTTAACACAGACTAAACTCTGAGTGAGTTAACACAGACTAAACTCTGCAGTGTTAACCTACCTGTTTACCTACCTGTTAACCTACCTGTTAACCTACCTGTTTACCTACCTGTTAACCTACCTGTTAACCTACCTGTTTACCTACCTGTTAACCTACCTGTTTACCTACCTGTTAACCTACCTGTTTACCTACCTGTTAACCTACCTGTTAACCTACCTGTTTACCTACCTGTTAACCTACCTGTTAACCTACCTGTTTACCTACCTGTTTACCTACCTGTTAACCTACCTGTTAACCTACCTGTTTACCTACCTGTTTACCTACCTGTTAACCTACCTGTTTACCTACCTGTTACCTGTTTACCTACCTGTTAACCTACCTGTTAACCTACCTGTTAACCTACCTGTTTACCTACCTGTTAACCTACCTGTTAACCTACCTGTTTACCTACCTGTTAACCTACCTGTTTACCTACCTGTTAACCTACCTGTTTACCTACCTGTTAACCTACCTGTTAACCTACCTGTTTACCTACCTGTTAACCTACCTGTTAACCTACCTGTTTACCTACCTGTTAACCTACCTGTTAACCTACCTGTTTATCTACCTGTTAACCTACCTGTTTACCTACCTGTTTACCTACCTGTTAACCTACCTGTTTACCTACCTGTTAACCTACCTGTTAACCTACCTGTTTATCTACCTGTTAACCTACCTGTTTACCTACCTGTTTACCTACCTGTTAACCTACCTGTTTACCTACCTGTTTACCTACCTGTTAACCTACCTGTTAACCTACCTGTTTATCTACCTGTTAACCTACCTGTTTACCTACCTGTTTACCTACCTGTTTACCTACCTGTTAACCTACCTGTTAACCTACCTGTTAACCTACCTGTTTACCTACCTGTTAACCTACCTGTTTACCTACCTGTTTACCTACCTGTTAACCTACCTGTTAACCTACCTGTTAACCTACCTGTTTACCTACCTGTTACCTGTTTACCTACCTGTTTACCTACCTGTTTACCTACCTGTTAACCTACCTGTTAACCTACCTGTTTACCTACCTGTTAACCTACCTGTTTACCTACCTGTTAACCTACCTGTTTACCTACCTGTTAACCTACCTGTTAACCTACCTGTTTACCTACCTGTTAACCTACCTGTTAACCTACCTGTTTACCTACCTGTTACCTGTTTACCTACCTGTTAACCTACCTGTTAACCTACCTGTTAACCTACCTGTTTACCTACCTGTTAACCTACCTGTTAACCTACCTGTTTACCTACCTGTTAACCTACCTGTTTACCTACCTGTTAACCTACCTGTTTACCTACCTTTTAACCTAGCTGTTAACCTACCTGTTTACCTACCTGTTAACCTACCTGTTAACCTACCTGTTTACCTACCTGTTAACCTACCTGTTAACCTACCTGTTTATCTACCTGTTAACCTACCTGTTTACCTACCTGTTTACCTACCTGTTAACCTACCTGTTAACCTACCTGTTAACCTACCTGTTTACCTACCTGTTAACCTACCTGTTAACCTACCTGTTTATCTACCTGTTAACCTACCTGTTTACCTACCTGTTTACCTACCTGTTAACCTACCTGTTTACCTACCTGTTAACCTACCTGTTTACCTACCTGTTTACCTACCTGTTTACCTACCTGTTAACCTACCTGTTTACCTACCTGTTAACCTACCTGTTTACCTACCTGTTTACCTACCTGTTTAACTACCTGTTTAACTACCTGTTAACCTACCTGTTTACCTACCTGTTTACCTACCTTTTAACCTACCTGTTAACCTACCTGTTAACCTACCTGTGTGTCCTCAGGTTACCCTACAACCAGTACTTTGGAGGTGTGTCCTCGATGAGCAAAGAGCAGTTCTTGAAGATCAACGGCTTCCCCAACAACTACTGGGGCTGGGGGGGGGAGGACGACGACATCTTTAACAGGTCAACACACACACACTCACACACACACACACACACACACACACACACACACACACACACACACACACACACACACTCACACTCACACTCACACACACACACACACACACACACACACACACACATTACATTACATTGCAGCTGAGGCTTTTATCCAGAGAGACTTACAATAAGTACATTCGACCAAGAAGATACAACCTTGAAGAAAACAGAATCATATAAGTTCATCAGGTTTCATAGAGCCAAACATTTCAAGTGCTACTCAACTGGCTTTAGAAAGCCAGCCCTTTATTAGTATATAAGTGCTTTGTTAGTAATTCTATCTCTGGAAGTGGAGTCCAAAGAGATGAGTTTTCAGTCTGAAGAAGATGTGTAAGCTTTCTGCTGTCCTGATTTCAATGGGGAGCTCATTCCACCATTTTGGAGCCAGGATAGCAAACCCACGTGTTTCTGCTGATGGGAACTTGGGTCCCCCTCGCAGTGCGGGTAAAGCGAACTGTTTGGCTGATGCAGAGCGGAGTGCACGTGCTGGGGTGTACGGTTTAACCATGTCCTGGATGTAGGAAGGGCCAGATCCATTCACAGCATGGTACGCAAGTACCAGTGTCTTGAAGTGGATTCTAGCAGTTACTGGAAGCCAGTGAAGGGAGCGGAGGAGCGGCGTGGTGTGGGAACATTCAGGAAGGTTGAAGACCAGACGAGCCGCTGCATTCTGGATGAGCTGCAGAGGTCGGATGGCACATGCAGGTAGACCAGCCAGGAGGGAGTTGCAGTAGTCTAGGCGTGAGATGACGAGAGCCTGGACCAGAACCTGCGTCTCTTTCTGGGTCAGCTGGGGACGTATCCTCCTGATGTTGTAAAGAGTGTATCTGCAGCAGCGGGTTGTAGCAGAGATGTTTGCAGTGAAGGACAGTTTGTTATCTAGGGTCACACCCAGATTCCTTGCAGTCTGAGTCGGGGAAAGGACAGAATCAGTTGGGTGTCTTCAGCGTAGCAGTGGTATCAAAAACCATGTGGGCTAATGACAGACCCGAGCGAGTTTGTGTACAAGGAGAAAAGGAGGGGACCAAGAACAGAGCCCTGAGGGACACCTGTAGTTAATTGACAAGGGTCGGACTCGGACCCTCTCCAAGTTACCCTGTAGGTGCGGTCTTTGAGGTATGAGGTGAGGAGGGAAAGTGCAGAGCCTGAAACTCCAAGTTCTTGGAGAGTGCGAAGGAGGATCTGATGGTTCACCGTGTCGAATGCAGCAGACAGGTCACACACACACACACACACTCACACATGAGTCTGTCTGTAGCTCACCTGTATGTTGAGACCCCAGAGTTGAATGATATCAATGTAGAGCAGGGTCTCCAGCTCATAGAGACTTCTGGATGCTAACCTGCGTGTTTTGGGTAATTGGAACAATTAGCATCACATGAATGAATTACTTTTTATTGTTCCTGTTGTTACATTTTCAGGGTCATAAATGTCCGTTGACCGGAAAGTGGTCTTGTGTACGCCCAGTGTGCTGAGTTTGAGGGATTTAGGGTGATTTCAAAGTGTTAGGACTCAAAACTGATATTTATGTCAAAAAATGTCAGACATAGACCAGAGTCTAGTGTCATCCTCAATAACCTCCCCCACTAGGTCCCTGGTCTGCAACTAGACTCTGTTCCCAGTGCAACTAGACTTTGGCCTGCAACTAGACTCTGGTCTGCAACTAGACTCTGGTCTCAGTGCAACTAGCCTCTGGTCTCAGTGCAACTAGATTCTGGTCTCCGTGAAACTAGACTCTGGTCTCAGTGAAACTAGACTCTGGTCTGCAACTAGACTCTGGTCTGCAACTAGATTCTGGTCTCAGTGCAACAAGACTCTGGTCTGCAACTAGACTCTGGTCTCAGTGCAACTAGACTCTGGTCTCAGTGCAACTAGACTCTGGTCTGCAACTAGACTTTGGCCTGCAACTAGACTCTGGTATGCAACTAGACTCTGGTCTCAGTGCAACTAGCCTCTGGTCTCAGTGCAACTAGACTCTGGTCTCCGTGAAACTAGACTCTGGTCTCAGTGAAACTAGACTCTGGTCTGCAACTAGACTCTGGTCTGCAACTAGATTCTGGTCTCAGTGCAACAAGACTCTGGTCTGCAACTAGACTCTGGTCTCAGTGCAACTAGACTCTGGTCTCAGTGCAACTAGACTCTGTTCTGCAACTAGACTCTCGTCTGCAACTAAACTATGGTCTGCAACTAGACTCTGGTCTGCAACTAGACTCTGGTCTCAGTACAACTAAACTCTGGTCTGCAACTAGACTCTGGTCTCAGTGCAACTAGATTCTGGTCTGCAACTAGACTCTGGTCTGCAGCTAGACTCTGGTCTGTAACTAGACTCTGGTCTCAGTGCAACTAAACTCTGGTCTCAGTGCAACTAGACTCTGGTCTCATTGCAACTAGACTCTGGTCTCTCAGTGCAACTAGACTCTGGTCTGCAACTAGACTCTGGTCTCAGTGCAACTAGACTCTGGTCTGCAACTAGACTCTGGTCTCAGTGCAGCTAGACTCTGGTCTCAGTGCAACTAGGCTCTGGTCTGCAACTAGATTCTGGTCTGCAACTAGACTCTGGTATCGGTGCAACTAGACTCTAGTCTCAGTGCAACTAGGCTCTGGTCTGCAACTAGATTCTGGTCTGCAACTAAACTCTGGTCTCAGTGCAACTAGACTCTGGTCTCATTGCAACTAGACTCTGGTCTGCAACTAGACTCTGGTCTCTCAGTGCAACTAGACTCTGGTCTGCAACTAGACTCTGGTCTCAGTGCAACTAGACTCTGGTCTGCAACTAGACTCTGGTCTCAGTGCAGCTAGACTCTGGTCTCAGTGCAACTAGGCTCTGGTCTGCAACTAGGCTCTGGTCTGCAACTAGGCTCGGATCTGCAACTAGACTCTGGTCTACAACTAGACTCTGGTCTGCAACTAGACTCTGGTCTGCAACTAGACTCTGGTCTGCAACTAGACTCTGGTCTGAGTGCAACTAGACTCTGGTCTGCAACTAGGCTCTGGTCTGCAACTAGACTCTGGTCTGCAACTAGACTCTGGTCTCAGTGCAACTAGACTCTGGTCTGCAGCTAGACTCTGGTCTCGGTGCAACTAGACTCTGGTCTGCAACTAGACTCTGGTCTGCAACTAGACTCTGGTCT
Organism: Notothenia rossii; assembly: GCF_949606895.1. Taxonomy (NCBI): domain Eukaryota; kingdom Metazoa; phylum Chordata; class Actinopteri; order Perciformes; family Nototheniidae; genus Notothenia; species Notothenia rossii. Next base: position 96,135,363 of record NC_136901.1, read on the forward strand.
CGGTGAAACTAGACTCTGGTCTCAGTGCAACTAGACTCTGGTCTGCAACTAGACTCTGGTCTGCAACTAGACTTTGGTCTGCAACTAGACTCTGGTCTCAGTGCAACTAGACTCTGGTCTGCAACTAGACTCTGGTCTCAGTGCAGCTAGACTCTGGTCTCAGTGCAACTAGGCTCTGGTCTGCAACTAGATTCTGGTCTGCAACTAGACTCTGGTATCGGTGCAACTAGACTCTAGTCTCAGTGAAACTAGGCTCTGGTCTGCAACTAGGCTCGGATCTGCAACTAGACTCTGGTCTGCAACTAGACTCTGGTCTGCAACTAGACTCTGGTCTGAGTGCAACTAGACTCTGGTCTGCAACTAGGCTCTGGTCTGCAACTAAACTCTGGTCTGCAACTAGACTCTGGTCTCAGTGCAACTAGACTCTGGTCTGCAACTAGACTCTGGTCTCGGTGCAACTAGACTCTGGTCTGCAACTAGACTCTGGTCTCGGTGCAACTAGACTCTGGTCTGCAACTAGACTCTGGTCTGCAACTAGACACTGGTCTCGGTGAAACTAGACTCTGTTCTCAGTGCAACTAGGCTCTGGTCTGCAACTAGACCCTGGTCTGCAACTAGACTTTGGTCTCAGTGCAACTAGACTCTGGTCTGCAACTAGACTCTGGTCTCAGTGCAACTAGACTCTGGTCTGCAACTAGACTCTGGTCTCAGTGCAACTAGACTCTGGTCTGCAACTAGACTCCGGTCTCAGTGTAACTAGACTCTGGTCCCGCAACTACACTCTGGTCTGCAACTAGACTCTGGTCTGCAACTAGACTCTGGTATCGGTGCAACTAGACTCTGTTCTGCAACTAGACTCTGGTCTGCAACTAGACTCTGGTCTGCAACTAGGCTCTGGTCTGCAACTAGGCTCTTGTCTCAGTGCAACTAGGCTCTGGTCTGCAACTAGACTCTGGTCTCAGTGCAACTAGACTCTGGTCTGCAACTAGACTCTTGTCTGCAACTAGACTCTGGTCTCAGTGCAACTAGGCTCTGGTCTGCAACTATACTCTGGTCTCAGTGCAACTAGACTCTGGTCTGCAACTAGACTCTGGTCTCAGTGCAACTAGACTCTGGTCTGCAACTAGACTCTGGTCTCAGTGCAACTAGACTCTGGTCTGCAACTAGACTCTGGTCTGCAAATAGACTCTGGTCTCAGTGCAACTAGACTCTGGTCTGCAACTAGACTCTGGTCTGCAACTAGACTCTGGTCTCAGTGGAACTAGACTCTGGTCTGCAACTAGGCTCTGGTCTGCAACTAGACTCTGGTCTCAGTGCAACTAGGCTCTGGTCTGCAACTAGGCTCTGGTCTGCAACTAGACTCTGGTCTCAGTGCAACTAGACTCTGGTCTCAGTGCAACTAGGCTCTGGTCTGCAACTAGACTCTGGTCTCAGTGCAACTAGACTCTGGTCTGCAACTAGACTGTGGTCTCAGTACAACTAGACTCTGGTCTGCAACTAGACTCTGGTCTCAGTGCAACTAGACTCTGGTCTCAGTGCAACTAGACTCTGGTCTGCAACTAGACTCTGGTCTCAGTGCAACTAGACTCTGGTCTGCAACTAGACTCTGGTCTCAGTGCAACTAGACTCTGGTCTCAGTGCAACTAGACTCTGGTCCCGCAACTACACTCTGGTCTGCAACTAGACTCTGGTCTGCAACTAGACTCTGGTATCGGTGCAACTAGACTCTGTTCTGCAACTAGACTCTGGTCTGCAACTAGACTCTGGTCTGCAACTAGGCTCTGGTCTGCAACTAGGCTCTTGTCTCAGTGCAACTAGGCTCTGGTCTGCAACTAGACTCTGGTCTCAGTGCAACTAGACTCTGGTCTGCAACTAGACTCTTGTCTGCAACTAGACTCTGGTCTCAGTGCAACTAGGCTCTGGTCTGCAACTATACTCTGGTCTCAGTGCAACTAGACTCTGGTCTGCAACTAGACTCTGGTCTCAGTGCAACTAGACTCTGGTCTGCAACTAGACTCTGGTCTCAGTGCAACTAGGCTCTGGTCTGCAACTAGACTCTGGTCTCAGTGCAACTAGACTCTGGTCTGCAACTAGACTCTTGTCTGCAACTAGACTCTGGTCTCAGTGCAACTAGGCTCTGGTCTGCAACTATACTCTGGTCTCAGTGCAACTAGACTCTGGTCTGCAACTAGACTCTGGTCTCAGTGCAACTAGACTCTGGTCTGCAACTAGACTCCGGTCTCAGTGCAACTAGACTCTGGTCCCGCAACTACACTCTGGTCTGCAACTAGACTCTGGTCTGCAACTAGACTCTGGTATCGGTGCAACTAGACTCTGTTCTGCAACTAGGCTCTGGTCTGCAACTAGGCTCTGGTCTGCAACTAGGCTCTGGTCTGCAACTAGGCTCTTGTCTCAGTGCAACTAGGCTCTGGTCTGCAACTAGACTCTGGTCTCAGTGCAACTAGACTCTGGTCTGCAACTAGACTCTTGTCTGCAACTAGACTCTGGTCTCAGTGCAACTAGGCTCTGGTCTGCAACTAGACTCTTGTCTGCAACTAGACTCTGGTCTCAGTGCAACTAGGCTCTGGTCTGCAACTATACTCTGGTCTCAGTGCAACTAGACTCTGGTCTGCAACTAGACTCTGGTCTCAGTGCAACTAGACTCTGGTCTCAGTGCAACTAGACTCTGGTCTCAGTGCAACTAGGCTCTGGTCTGCAACTAGGCTCTGGTCTGCAACTAGACTCTGGTCTCAGTGCAACTAGACTCTGGTCTCAGTGCAACTAGACTCTGGTCTCAGTGCAACTAGGCTCTGGTCTGCAACTAGACTCTGGTCTCAGTGCAACTAGACTCTGGTCTGCAACTAGACTCTGGTCTCAGTACAACTAGACTCTGGTCTGCAACTAGACTCTGGTCTCAGTGCAACTAGACTCTGGTCTCAGTGCAACTAGACTCTGGTCTCAGTGCAACTAGACTCTGGTCTGCAACTAGACTCTGGTCTCAGTGCAACTAAGCTCTGGTCTGCAACTAGGCTCTGGTATCGGCGCAACTAGGCTCTGGTCTGCAACTAGACTCTGGTCTGCAACTAGACTCTGGTCTGCAACTAAGCTCTGGTCTGCAACTAGGCTCTGGTATCGGTGCAACTAGGCTCTGGTCTGCAACTAGACTCTGGTCTGCAACTAGGCTCTGGTCTGCGACTAGGCTCTGGTCTGCAACTAGACTCTGGTCTGCAACTAGGCTCTGGTATCGGTGCAACTAGGCTCCGGTCTGCAACTAGGCTCTGGTCTGCAACTAGGCTCTGGTCTGCAACTAGACTCTGGTCTCAGTGCAACGGGACTCTGTTCTGCAACTATACTCTGTTCTCAGTGCAACTAGACTCTAGTCTCAGTGCAACTAGCCTCTGGTCTGCAACTAGACTCTGGTCTGCAACTAGACTCTGGTCTCAGTGCAACTAGACTCCGGTCTGCAACTAGACTCCGGTCTGCAACTAGACTCTGGTCTCAGTGCAACTAGACTCCGGTCTGCATCTAGACTCTGGTCTGCAACTAGACTCTGATCTGCAACTAGACTCTGGTCTGCAACTAGACTCTGGTCTCAGTGCAACTAGACTCTGGTCTGCAACTAGACTTTGGTCTCAGTGCAACTAGACTCTGGTCTGCAACTAGACTCTGGTCTCAGTGCAACTAGACTCTGGTCTGCAACTAGACTCTGGTCTCAGTGCAACTAGACTCTGGTCTGCAACTAGACTCTGGTCTCAGTGCAACTAGACTCTGGTCTGCAACTAGACTCTGGTCTGCAGCTAGACTCTGGTCTGCAACTAGACTCTGGTCTCAGTGCAACTAGACTCTGGTCTGCAACTAGACTCTGGTCTGCAACTAGACTCTGGTCTGCAATTAGACTCTGGTCTCAGTCCAACTAGACTCTGGTCTGCAACTAGACTCTGGTCTCAGTGCAACTAGACTCTGCTCTGCAACTAGACTCTGGTCTCAGGTCTGCTGATCTCTGGTGTCAGGTCTGCTGGACCCTGGTCTCAGTGGGGATGGTCTCACGTCTGCTGAACTCTGGTCTCAGGTTTGTAATGTGCTCCTGTCTGCAGGCTGTCCTCCAGAGGGATGTCCATTTCCAGACCCAGTGGAGACGTCGGGAAGTGTCGAATGATCCGGCACCAGAGAGACAAGAAGAATGAGCCCAACCCTCAGAGGTAAAGGGGGGGGGGGGGGTCCTTCCTGTGGTTCAGGGGACCTTCCTGTTATTCAGGGATCCTTCTGGGGTTCAGGGGACCTTCCTGTGGTTCAGGGGTCTTTCGGGGGTCCAGGGGTCCTTCCTGTGGTTCAGGGTAGCATCATCAGGACTCGTGGGCCTTCAGTTGCAACGTGTTGAGTTATCTTTAAGACCTTCTTTATATAATGTGTTCCAGGTTCAACCGGATCGCCCACACCAGAGACACCATGTCCTCAGACGGGATTTCGTCCCTCTCCTATTCGCTGCTGAAGACGGAGAAGCGGGACCTCTACACCTGGATCAGCGTGGACGTGGGGAAGCCCTGAGAGCCAGGCTCTAATTGGACGTGGGGAAGCCCTGAGAGCCAGGCTCTGATTGGGCGTGGGGAAGCCCTTAGAGTCGGGCTCTGATTGGACGTGGGGAAGCCCTGAGAGCCGGGCTCTGATTGGACATGGGGCGGCCCTGAGAGCCGGGCTCTGATTGGACGCTGCGTCCTGAACCAGACTTTAATTTTTTTTAATCTATCGGAGACAATCAGGGCTGGGGGGGGGTCACATGGTGTGGGCTTTACTGGTGGGGGTTTATGGGTAATTAAAGGGGCGGATTTAGATCAGGATCCTGGGCCTGATTCCGGTTCCTAAATATGTGTGACATCACTTCCTGTTTATATTGAAGTCTCTGTGGACATTAAACACATCAGAGACAAAAAGAGCAAAGCTTTAACCCTTAGAGACCGTGTGTGTGTGTGTGTGTGTGTGTGTGTGTGTGTGTGTGTGTGTGTGTGTGTGTGTGTGTGTGTGTGTGTGTGTGTGTGTGTGTGTGTGTGTGTGTGTGTGTGTGTGTGTGTGTGTGTGTGTGTGTGTGTGTGTTAATCAGGTGAATAATTAAGGTGTGTTTATAAATCAGGTGATTCTGTGAATATTTGAGCCAAATTGAACCGTGGGGGGGGGGGGGGTTATACAAGGTAAAATATGTTCTGAAATGAAAGCAGTAAAATGCACAAATTATTAGTAATTTCTTTATTTATACAATAACGGCAATATCCCATCGTCCCTGAAGGCTGCATCTCATTCTGGAGCACATCAGATACACTTTGTGTGTGTGTGTGTGTGTGTGTGTGTGTGTGTGTGTGTGTGTGTGTGTGTGTGTGTGTGTGTGTGTGTGTGTGTGTGTGTGTGTGTGTGTGTGTGTGTGTGTGTGTGTGTGTGTGTGTGTGTGTGTGTGTGTGTGTGTGTGTGTGTGTGTGTGTGTGTGTGTGTGTGTGTGGACAGGTTTGTTTCTTCAGACCAAAAATATTGATGTTGTTTATAAATGATAACCCTTTATTGTGCCTTAAAGAGAGGGAAATAAAACCCGTCAGAAACTCGTCCGTCTCCTTCGTTTCTACTTATTATATATTGTTTATATTTTTACTTTGTTCATTTTTTAAATATTTGTTTCCATTGTTAGATTTCAGGCATTCGCTGACACACACACACACACACACACACACACACACAGAGACACACACACACACACACACACACACACACACACACACACACACAGAGACAAACACACACACAGCTGCAGGAACAGACAATGTGTTTTCAGAGCTCATTTTGAAGTTTTTATTTAAAAACATTCAGTTTGATTTTAAAATGAACTTCAAACACGAGTCGATAAAACAAACAGACATTTCTTCTCTGAGGCCTCTTTCACTACATCTCCCAAAATGCCTTTCAACAGACCTTCACATCCTGCTTTTAGATCAAACACAACTGCTGAAAATGTGTAAAATGTGAACTAATAAAAGATGTAAATAAAACTAAACATTTATATGAAAAATGTTTAAAGAAAATATCAGTAAAATGTGAAAATGATTGAAATATGTAATAACAGCAAACTGAAGAATGTGAGGAGAGAACAGCTGTTTGAGATCATGTGACCTCAGCATGGGGAGTGGCCTCTGCAGGGGGCGTGGCCTCCGCAGGGGGCGTGTCACTTCCTGTTACTGCTTCATGGCTCTGCTCGAGTGGCTGCTCAGAACCTTCCGGAACAAATCGTCTGAACACAGAGAACATGGAGAACATCAGAGAACAGGGAGAACACCAAGAACACCAGAGAACAACAGAGAACAAAGAGAATATTGGAGAACACAGAGATCATGGAGAACACAGAGAACACAGAGATCATGGAGAACACAGAGAACACAGAGATCATGGAGAACACAGAGAACACAGAGATCATGGAGAACACAGAGAACACGGAGAACACAGAGAACACAGAGAACAGGGACAATACAGAGAACACGGAGAACATGGAGAAGAGGGAGAACACAGAGAACACGGAGAACACAGAGAACACAGAGAACACAGAGAACAGGGAGAACAGGGAGAACATGGAGAACACAGAGAACAGGGTGAACACAGAGAACACGGAAAACACAGAGAACAGGGAGAACACGGAGAACATGGAGAACACAGAGAACACGGAGAACAGGGAGAACACAGAGAACACAGAGAACACGGAGAACACGGAGAACAGGGAGAACACGGAGAACATGGAGAAGAGGGAGAACACAGAGAAAAGGGTGAACACAGAACACAGAGAACACGGAAAACACAGAGAACAGGGAGAACACGGAGAACATGGAGAACACAGAGAACACGGAGAACACAGAGAACACAGAGAACACGGAGAACACAGAGAACAGGGAGAACACGGAGAACACAGAGAACATGGAGAACAGGGAGAACATGGAGAACACAGAGAACAGGGTGAACACAGAACACAGGGAGAACACAGAGAACAGGGAGAACACAAAACACAGAGAACACGGAAAACACAGAGAACACGGAGAACATGGAGAACACAGAGAACAGGGAGAACAGGGAGAACACAGAGAACAAAGAGAACACGGAGAACACAGAGAACAGGGAGAACACGGAGAACACAGAGAACACAGAGAAAAGGGAGAATACAGAGAACACGGAGAACATGGAGAACACAGAGAACACGGAGAACATGGAGAACACAGAGAACAGGGAGAACACAGAGAAAAGGGAGAACACAGAGAACACGGAGAACATGGAGAACATGGAGAACAGGGAGAACATGGAGAACACAGAGAACACGGAGAACACGGAGAACATGGAGAACAAGGAGAACACAGAGAACATTGAGAACAGGGAGAACACAGAGATCATGGAGAACAGGGAGAACAGGGAGAACACAGAGAACATGGAGAACAAGGAGAACACAGAGAACAAGGAGAACACAGAGAACAAGGAGAACAAGGAGAACACAGAGAACAAGGAGAACACAGAGAACACAGAGAACAAGGAGAACACAGAGAACACAGAGAACAAGGAGAACACAGAGAACAAGGAGAACACAGAGAACAAGGAGAACACAGAGAACACAGAGAACAAGGAGAACACAGAGAACAAGGAGAACAAGGAGAACACAGAGAACAAGGAGAACACAGAGAACACAGAGAACAAGGAGAACACAGAGAACAAGGAGAACAAGGAGAACACAGAGAACAAGGAGAACACAGAGAACACAGAGAACACAGAGAACAAGGAGAACAAGGAGAGCACAGAGAACACAGAGAACAAGGAGAACACAGAGAACACAAAGAACAAGGAGAACACAGAGAACAAGGAGAACAAGGAGAACACAGAGAACAAGGAGAACACAGAGAACAAGGAGAACACAGAGAACACAGAGAACAAGGAGAACACAGAGAACACAGAGAACAAGGAGAACACAGAGAACACAAAGAACAAGGAGAACACAGAGAACAAGGAGAACACAGAGAACACAGAGAACAAGGAGAACACAGAGAACATGGAGAACAGGGAGAACATGGAGAACACAGAGAACACAGAGAACAAGGAGAACACAGAGAACAAGGAGAACACAGAGAACACAGAGAACAAGGAGAACACAGAGAACAAGGAGAACACAGAGAACACAGAGAACAAGGAGAACAAGGAGAACAAGGAGAACACAGAGAACAAGGAGAACACAGAGAACACAGAGAACAAGGAGAACACAGAGAACAAGGAGAACACAGAGAACACAGAGAACAAGGAGAACACAGAGAACAAGGAGAACACAGAGAACAAGGAGAACACAGAGAACACAGAGAACAAGGAGAACACAGAGAACACAGAGAACAAGGAGAACACAGAGAACAAGGAGAACACAGAGAACACAGAGAACAAGGAGAACACAGAGAACAAGGAGAACAAGGAGAACACAGAGAACAAGGAGAACACAGAGAACAAGGAGAACACAGAGAACACAGAGAACAAGGAGAACACAGAGAACAAGGAGAACACAGAGAACACAGAGAACAAGGAGAACACAGAGAACAAGGAGAACAAGGAGAACACAGAGAACAAGGAGAACACAGAGAACAAGGAGAACACAGAGAACACAGAGAACAAGGAGAACACAGAGAACAAGGAGAACACAGAGAACACAGAACAAGGAGAGCACATAGAACACAGAGAACAAGGAGAACACAGAGAACAAGGAGAACACAGAGAACACAGAACAAGGAGAACACAGAGAACACAGAGAACAAGGAGAACACAGAGAACAAGGAGAACACAGAGAACATGGAGAACAGGGAGAACATGGAGAACACAGAGAACACAGAGAACAAGGAGAACACAGAGAACAAGGAGAACACAGAGAACACAGAGAACAAGGAGAACACAGAGAACAAGGAGAACACAGAGAACACAGAGAACAAGGAGAACAAGGAGAACAAGGAGAACACAGAGAACAAGGAGAACACAGAGAACACAGAGAACAAGGAGAACACAGAGAACACAGAGAACAAGGAGAACACAGAGAACAAGGAGAACACAGAGAACACAGAGAACAAGGAGAACACAGAGAACAAGGAGAACACAGAGAACAAGGAGAACACAGAGAACACAGAGAACAAGGAGAACACAGAGAACACAGAGAACAAGGAGAACACAGAGAACACAGAGAACAAGGAGAACACAGAGAACAAGGAGAACACAGAGAACACAGAGAACAAGGAGAACACAGAGAACAAGGAGAACAAGGAGAACACAGAGAACAAGGAGAACACAGAGAACAAGGAGAACACAGAGAACACAGAGAACAAGGAGAACACAGAGAACACAGAGAACAAGGAGAACACAGAGAACAAGGAGAACACAGAGAACACAGAGAACAAGGAGAACACAGAGAACAAGGAGAACACAGAGAACACAGAGAACAAGGAGAACACAGAGAACAAGGAGAACACAGAGAACAAGGAGAACAAGGAGAACAAGGAGAACACAGAGAACAAGGAGAACACAGAGAACAAGGAGAACACAGAGAACAAGGAGAACTTCTTCATTTCATTCTCTCTACCTCTTTCCAAACATAACAAACTCATCTCTTCTAACTCTGCTCCTGTCCCCCGTAACCTCCGTTCCCTCTCCCCCTCTACCTTTACCTCATCGGTGCTCTCAGCCCTCCCTTCCTCTGACTCCTTCCAACTCCTGCCTCCAAACTGCAGAAACTCTCCTCTCTACTCTCTCCTCCTCTCTGGACTCTCTCTCTCCTCTCTCCTCTCTCATCTTCTCTGGACTCTCTCTCTCCTCTCTCCTCTCTCATCCTCTCTCCTCTCTCATCCTCTCTGGACTCTCTCTCTCTTCTCTCCTCTCTCCTCCTCTCTGGACTCTCTCTCTCTTCTCTGGACTCTCTCTCCTCTCTCCTCTCTCATCCTCTCTGGACTCTCTCTCTCTTCTCTGGACTCTCTCTCTCTTCTCTCCTCTCTCATCCTCTCTGGACTCTCTCTCTCTTCTCTGGACTCTCTCTCTCCTCTCTACTCTCTCATCCTCTCTGGACTCTCTCTCTCCTCTCTCATCTTCTCTGGACTCTCTCTCTCCTCTCTCCTCTCTCATCCTCTCTCCTCTCTCATCCTCTCTGGACTCTCTCTCTCTTCTCTCCTCTCTCCTCCTCTCTGGACTCTCTCTCTCTTCTCTGGACTCTCTCTCCTCTCTCCTCTCTCATCCTCTCTGGACTCTCTCTCTCTTCTCTGGACTCTCTCTCTCTTCTCTCCTCTCTCATCCTCTCTGGACTCTCTCTCTCTTCTCTGGACTCTCTCTCTCCTCTCTACTCTCTCATCCTCTCTGGACTCTCTCTCTCCTCTCTCATCCTCTCTGGACTCTCTCTCTCCTCTCTCATCCTCTCTGGACTCTCTCTCTCCTCTCTACTCTCTCATCCTCTCTGGACTCTCTCTCTCTTCTCTCCTCTCTACTCTCTCATCCTCTCTGGACTCTCTCTCTCCTCTCTCCTCTCTCATCCTCTCTGGACTCTCTCTCTCTTCTCTCCTCTCTACTCTCTCATCCTCTCTGGACTCTCTCTCTACTCTCTCATCCTCTCTGGACTCTCTCTGTCCTCCCTCCTCTCTCATCCTCTCTGGACTCTCTCTGTCCTCTCTACTCTCTCATCCTCTCTGGACTCTCTCTCTCCTCTCTCCTCTCTCATCCTCTCTGGACTCTCTCTGTCCTCTCTACTCTCTCATCCTCTCTGGACTCTCTCTCTCTTCTCTCCTCTCTACTCTCTCATCCTCTCTGGACTCTCTCTCTACTCTCTCATCCTCTCTGGACTCTCTCTGTCCTCCCTCCTCTCTCATCCTCTCTGGACTCTCTCTCTCCTCTCTACTCTCTCATCCTCTCTGGACTCTCTCTCTCCTCTCTCCTCTCTCATCCTCTCTGGACTCTCTCTGTCCTCTCTACTCTCTCATCCTCTCTGGACTCTCTCTCTCCTCTCTCCTCTCTCATCCTCTCTGGACTCTCTCTGTCCTCTCTACTATCTCATCCTCTCTGGACTCTCTCTCTCCTCTCTCCTCTCTCATCCTCTCTGGACTCTCTCTCTGTCCTCCCTCCTCTCTCATCCTCTCTGGACTCTCTCTCTCCTCTCTCCTCTCTCATCCTCTCTGGACTCTCTCTGTCCTCTCTACTCTCTCATCCTCTCTGGACTCTCTCTCTCTCCTCCCTCCTCTCTCATCCTCTCTGGACTCTCTGTCCTCTCTACTCTCTCATCCTCTCTGGACTCTCTCTCTCCTCTCTCCTCTCTCATCCTCTCTGGACTCTCTCTGTCCTCTCTACTCTCTCATCCTCTCTGGACTCTCTCTCTCCTCCCTCCTCTCTCATCCTCTCTGGACTCTCTCTGTCCTCTCACATCTCGGCAGGCTCATCAGTCCCCTCCTGCTCCCTGGCTAAATGACGCACTGCGTGCTAAAAGAACCATCCTTCGGGCAGCAGAGCGGAAACGGTGGAAATCCAATCACCATGACGACCTCCTAACCTATCAGGCTCTCCTCTCCTCTTTCTCTGCTTCCATCTCTCAGGCGATTTTGTTAACCACTTTGAAAAAAAGGTTGATGATATTCGCTCTTCTGCTCACTTTCCAAACAGTCTCAAGGAGGCAAGAGTAAACCCTCTCCTTAAGAAACCCACTCTCAACCCCCTCTGATGTTAGAAACTACAGGCCTGTCTCTCTCCTCCCGTTCCTGTCTAAAACACTTGAACTGTCTTTAAACAACTCTCCTGTTATCTCCATCAGAACAACCTTCTGGATCCGCACCAGTCTGGTTTCAAGGCAGGTCACTCAACAGAAACTGCTCTCCTTGCTGTCTCTGAGGAACTGCACACGGCTAAAGCAGCCTCCCTCTCCTCTGTCATCATCCTTCTGGACCTGTCTGCTGCATTCGACACGGTGAACCATCGGATCCTCCTTCACACTCTCCAAGAACTTGGAGTTTCAGGCTCTGCACTTTCCCTCCTCACCTCATACCTCAAAGACCGCACCTACAGGGTTACTTGGAGAGGGTCCGAGTCCGACCCTTGTCAATTAACCACAGGGGTCCCTCAGGGCTTTGTTCTTGGTCCCCTCCTCTTCTCCTTGTACACAAACTCGCTCGGGTCTGTCATTAGCCCGCATGGTTTTTCATACCACTGCTACGCTGACGACACCCAACTGATTCTGTCCTTTCCCCGCTCAGAGACCCAGGTCGTCGCGCGCATCTCTGCTTGCCTAGCAGACATCTCTCAGTGGATGTCTGCTCATCACCTCAAGCTCAACCTTGACAAGACTGAACTGCTTTTCCTTCAGGGAAAAGATTGTCCCACTCTTGACCTAACAATCAACATCGGCCCCTCTGTTGTTTCCCCGACTCAGACTGCAAGGAATCTGGGTGTGACCCTAGATAACAAACTGTCCTTCACTGCAAACATCTCTGCTACAACCCACTGCTGCAGATACACTCTTTACAACATCAGGAGGACACGTCCCCAGCTGACCCAGAGAGAGACGCAGGTTCTGGTCCAGGCTCTCGTCATCTCACGCCTAGACTACTGCAACTCCCTCCTGGCTGGTCTGCCTGCATGTGCCATCCGACCTCTGCAGCTCATCTAGAATGCAGCGGCTCGTCTGGTCTTCAACCTTCCTAAATTCTCCCACACCACGCCGCTCCTCCGCTCCCTTCACTGGCTTCCAGTAACTGCTAGAATCCACTTCAAGACACTGGTACTTGAGTACCATGCTGTGAATGGATCTGGCCCTTCCTACATCCAGGACATGGTTAAACCGTACACCCCAGCACGTGCACTCCACTCTGCATCAGCCAAACAGCTCGCTGCACCCGCACTGCGAGGGGGACCCAAGTTCCCATCAGCAGAAACACGTGGGTTTGCTATCCTGGCTCCAAAATGGTGGAATGAGCTCCCCATTGAAATCAGGACAGCAGAAAGCTTACACATCTTCTTCAGACTGAAAACTCATCTCTTTGGACTCCACTTCCAGAGATAGAATTACTAACAAAGCACTTATATACTAATAAAGGGCTGGCTTATCTAAAGCCAGTTGAGTAGCTCTTGAAATGTTTGGCTCTATGAAACCTGATGAACTTTTATGATTCTGTTTTCTTCTAGTTTGTATCTTGTTGGTCGAATGCACTTATTGTAAGTCTCTCTGGATAAAAGCCTCAGCTAAATGCAATGTGATATTGAAAGACAGAAACAGGAATGTTTGAGGAATAAAAACTGACCGTTCCTGAAGCTCCTGGAGTCACCCTGCCAGACAGAGAGGACTCTTTATTATTATTATTATTATTATTATTTACATTGTTTACACATTATTTACATTAGTTTTTTCATTATTAATAAATAATAAGGCGTGTTCTCACCCTGGAGGAGGCGGGATCTGCAGGACCGTCACTCTGCTCTCTGTCCACCTTAGGAGCTACACACACACACACACACACACACACACACACACACACACACACACACACACACACGCAGACACGCAGACACACACACACACACACACACACACACACACACACACACACACACACACACACACACACGCAGACACACACACACACACACACACACACACACACGCAGACACACGCAGACACACACACACACACACACACACACACACGCAGACACACACACACACGCGCACACACACACACACACACACACACACACACACACACACACGCAGACACACACACACACACACACACACACACACACGCAGACACACGCAGACACACACACACACACACACACACACACAGACACACACACACACACGCGCACACACACACACACACACACACACACACACACACAGTTTAAAGGTTGGAGGTGTTCTTGTTTCAGCCACCAGAGGGCAGCACTGTTACACTGATGTCATCACGCTGCAGCATGCACTTCTTGATTCTAAACTGCTTTTGAACAGTAAGAAAACCAAAGCAATGCTCTTTCCTCCCAAGTCAGCGTCCTCTTGCCTCTCCATCGACACCCTTGTTGGCGTCTCTGTTGAGTTTGTTGATACCTACAAATA
>NC_136901.1:96154472-96183051 GCF_949606895.1 Notothenia rossii
CGTAGCGTCCCATCTTATCATGAGCCGCGATGCAGGCGTTCTCAATGCACAGGTTCTATACACACACACACACACACACACACACACACACACACACACACACACACACACACACACACACACACACACACACACACACACAACACACACACACACACACACACACACACACACACACACACACACACACACAGCACGTCATGAGATGCTGAAGATAAATCATAATAAACTCTTAAAGGTATTTTATTCATCTGCACACGTTCCACATTCCTCAGACAAGTGAACATTTTTCCTGCTGAGAGTCTCAAACCTTTGATCCTGAAGCTAAACAATAAAAACTGACACACACACACACACACACACACACACACACACACACACACACACACACACACACACACACAGTGTCTGGAAAGATTTAGCAGCCGTGGGAAGCAGGAAACTTCTTGTGGTCTGCAGAGTTCATTACTGAGAGAATGTGAGCCGCACACGAAGGAGGAGAGACACGGAGGACACATTAGAGACATATCAGAGACACGTTAGAGACACATCAGAGACACAGAGCATACGCTAGAGACACATCAGAGACACAGAAGACACGTTAGAGACACATCAGAGACACGTTAGAGACACATCAGAGACATGTTAGAGACATATCAGAGACACGTTAGAGACACATCAGAGACACAGAAGACACGTTAGAGACACATCAGAGACACGTTAGAGACACATCAGAGACACAGAGGACACGTTAGAGACACATCAGAGACACAGAGGACACGTTAGAGACACATCAGAGACACGTTAGAGACACATCAGAGACATGTTAGAGACATATCAGAGACACGTTAGAGACACATCAGAGACACAGAAGACACGTTAGAGACACATCAGAGACACGTTAGAGACACATCAGAGACACAGAGGACACGTTAGAGACACATCAGAGACACAGAGGACACGTTAGAGACACATCAGAGACACGTTAGAGACACATCAGAGACACAGAGGACACGTTAGAGACACATCAGAGACACAGAGGACACGTTAGAGACACATCAGAGACACGTTAGAGATACATCAGAGACACGTTAGAGACACATCAGAGACACAGAAGACATGTTAGAGACACATCAGAGACACAGAGGACACATTAGAGACACATCAGAGACACAGAGCACACGCTAGAGACACATCAGAGACACAGAGCACACGTTAGAGACATATCAGAGACACAGAGCACACGCTAGAGACACATCAGAGACACAGAGGACACGTTAGAGACATATCAGAGACACAGAGCAGACGTTAGAGACACATCAGAGACACAGAGGACACCTTAGAGACACATCAGAGACACAGAGCAGACGTTAGAGACACATCAGAGACACATTAGAGACACATCAGAGACACATTAGAGACACATTAGAGACACATCAGAGACACGTTAGAGACACATCAGAGACACGTTAGAGACACATCAGAGACACAGAGGACACGTTAGAGACACATCAGAGACACAGAGCAGACGTTAGAGACACATCAGAGACACATTAGAGACACATCAGAGACACATTAGAGACACATTAGAGACACATCAGAGACACGTTAGAGACACATCAGAGACACAGAGGACACGTTAGAGACACATCAGAGACACAGAGCACACGCTAGAGACACATCAGAGACACAGAGGACACGCTAGAGACACATCAGAGACACACATCAGAGTCTCTGAAGAGTCCAGAGACAGAAACCATGAGAGTAACGTCAGCTGCACAACTAGAGCAACAAACTAAAACCTCCAGACTCAGAGACAGTTTCCTCCCTCCGATCATAAGAGCGTGAAACACCTGAACTCTGTGAAGAAGATCCAGAACCTTCATCTGTTTGCATCTTGTATCAATATTCCAACTAATGGGGCGGAGCCTGCGAGCTAGTTCAGGCAGTCAACTCGAGCACTTGTGCTGCATTCATACCTAAGGCCCCTTGCCACTCTACAACCAACCAATCAGAGTCTCCTTAATATGCTGCTCTATTTAACCTGCCAGATCTCTCTCCACGCTTTGCTTGCTGCTGCTTTGCTGCAGCTCAGACACGTGCACACATAGGCATCAGGGTGGGCTTGAGCCCCTACCCTTTTTCTTCCTCCAGAGAAAGTGCCCTTTTTTTATTTTTTATAAATGAATATATATGTACTGCAGTTTGCGCTGTTTCCCTTTCCAACAATGTATTGATTGAATACAAAATGTAAATATCAGGTCGGGAGATTAGACTGTGAAGTTCCTCCCACCTTACTGTCCCTTCAGACAGACAGGTAGCAGCACCTCCCAGTCCCTTCAGACAGACAGGTAGCAGCACCTCCCACATTACAGTCCCTTCAGACAGACAGGTAGCAGCACCCCCCAGTCCCTTCAAACAGACAGGTAGCAGCACCTCCCAGTCCCTTCAGACAGACAGGTAGCAGCACCTCCCACCTCACAGTCCCTTCAGACAGACAGGTAGCAGCACCCCCCAGTCCCTTCAGACAGACAGGTAGCAGCACCTCCCACCTCACAGTCCCTTCAGACAGACAGGTAGCAGCACCCCCCAGTCCCTTCAGACAGACAGGTAGCAGCACCTCCCACCTCACAGTCCCTTCAGACAGACAGGTAGCAGCACCTCCCACCTTACAGTCCCTTCAGACAGACAGGTAGCAGCACCTCCCACCTCACAGACCCTTCAGACAGACAGGTAGCAGCACCTCCCACCTTACAGTCCCTTCAGACAAACAGGTAGCAGCACCTCCCACCTCACAGACCCTTCAGACAGACAGGTAGCAGCACCCCCCAGTCCCTTCAGACAGACAGGTAGCAGCACCTCACAGTCCCTTCAGACAGACAGGTAGCAGCAGCTCCCACCTTACAGTCCCTTCAGACAGACAGGGAGCAGCACCCCCCAGTCCCTTCAGACAGACAGGTAGCAGCACCTCCCACCTCACAGTCCCTTCAGACAGACAGGTAGCAGCACCTCCCACCTCACAGACCATTCAGACAGACAGGTAGCAGCACCCCCCAGTCCCTTCAGACAGACAGGTAGCAGCACCTCACAGTCCCTTCAGACAGACAGGTAGCAGCACCTCCCACCTTACAGTCCCTTCAGACAGACAGGTAGCAGCACCTCCCACCTCACAGTCCCTTCAGACAGACAGGTAGCAGCACCTCCCACCTCACAATCCCTTCAGACAGACAGGTAGCAGCACCTCCCACCTCACAGTCCCTTCAGACAGACAGGTAGCAGCACCTCCCACCTCACAGTCCCTTCAGACAGACAGGTAGCAGCACCTCCCACCTTACAGTCCCTTCAGACAGACAGGTAGCAGCACCTCCCACCTCACAGTCCCTTCAGACAGACAGGTAGCAGCACCTCCCACCTCACAATCCCTTCAGACAGACAGGTAGCAGCACCTCCCACCTCACAGTCCCTTCAGACAGACAGGTAGCAGCACCTCCCACCTTACTGTCCCTTCAGACAGACAGGTAGCAGCACCTCCCAGTCCCTTCAGACAGACAGCTAGCAGCACCTCCCACCTCACAGTCCCTTCAGACAGACAGGTAGCAGCACCTCCCACCTCCCTGTCCCTTCAGACAGACAGGTAGCAGCACCTCCCACCTCACAGTCCCTTCAGACAGACAGGTAGCAGCACCTCCCACCTCCCTGTCCCTTCAGACAGACAGGTAGCAGCACCTCCCACCTTACTGTCCCTTCAGACAGACAGGTAGCAGCACCTCCCACCTCCCAGTCCATTCAGACAGACAGGTAGCAGCACCTCCCACCTTACTGTCCTTTCAGACAGACAGGTAGCAGCACCTCCCACCTCCCAGTCCATTCAGACAGACAGGTAGCAGCCGGCCAGGGGCCCATGCCCCAATGGCATTGGCCGGTTCATGCAGTCTTCAAAGTAACCAGGTAACCTAAATTAATTTGTAATTTTTCTGTCCAATGACCTTGCTCCCTTTCATGTCATGTGATACCTTGTGTGACGAGCGAACCGTTACTGTACTGTAGCTAGCAGCAGCAAGTTGGGCAGCATTATAAAACATGTAATAGCTTGCATTTATAATGTGCAGCAAACCAATGCACAAGAGCAGCGCTCCAAAGAGAAAGGCCAAGAGAGAACAAGGAGGTGTAGCAGCTAAACTGACAACATTAGAACGGTTTCTGTCCTCGAAATCGAGCGCTAACGTTAGCAATGTTTACTTGCAGCGGCAGCCGGAGGCTAACGATAGCTCACCTGCCCCACCACCATCATTGCCATCTAGCTCCACAAGTGAAGCTGTACCCGTGGCTGTGCGACCTTCCTCTCCAGCCAGGAGGAGAGGCTGGATTTGGCTGTGCCCGGCGGTGGTCCAACAGTTCCCCCAAGGGCCCCAACCGATAGGGGACTCTATGGCAATATTGAGACCCCCGATGCCAAGATCAAAAGCTATAATATAGCAGCCGGTCTATGTAGGCCTACCGGCCCATCCCCCAGAGACAAGCATCAAGGGAACAGGGGGAGTCCTCTTCTTAGTTTGCTGTGCCGTTGTCAGGCTGTGGTTGATAGCCTACATGTGGCGCTTCTGAGTGGTTGTGTGTGTCCGTGCGTGTGTGAGCGCATCAGCGTGCGCTTATGTTTGGGGCGCCAAAACAATATTTGCACCGGGGCCAATCACAACCTTGTTACGCCACTGGGGAGACACTTAAAGTGAATACAGTAAGATGTGTATCTAATAACGTCATCACAATCGCCACATTGATATGCAAAGTAGGCGTTAGCTAGGCCTGATCTGCATGCAGATACCAAGGCAGGTGAAACGGATCAAACTAAAAAACACATCACCTCACAACTTCCCCAGAGAGTTACAGTTCAGATTAGCTTTGAATCTCTAGATGGATTCAGACATGGTAAAACGAACACCATCCATTAGAGTGAAAGAACACATGGAAGCAAAACAGACCAAAATAACAAGTCCGATCTTTGTGCCGTAATGTCCTCAAACAGTAACTCCATCATTTTGATTGTTGGCTGCTCATTTCATAACTATTCATCTTACTAGTCTGGTGTCTGCTCTTGTGCGCAGTGCATACTAAAGAAGACCATTGTCTCTGTGTTAGCTGATTGTTTTGTAGAATTCTTTTGAGTAGGCCTATTAAACGTGAGTGTGAGGGTATTCAAATAAGTTGGTCAGTAAGTCAAAGACATTTTTTTAATAAATGATTATGGGAAGTGCCCTTTTTCTCACTTGAGCACCCTCCCCCCAAAATGCACGTCCCTGCTGCAGCTACTCCACGTCGCTGCTGCTTGCTGCCCCCCCACCACCCCAGCTTCCACCTGTAGGCTCGGGGGGTAGTTATCTAATCATCACTCATCATGCTGTGTATCTGCGGAGTGACGAGGCCCGAGCCGAGACGCATCACTCAACTATGCTGCTTCTAAAGCATGTTAAAGAAACACGTGAGTGGTCTGACTGAACTTGGAGACTCTTCTTGCACTATTCTCTGTGTTATTGTGCTCTGTGGGAGGAGCCTGTGACTTCAGATCTTCATTGATAAAAATACACTGAAGCTATGGACCAATGACAATATTCAATATTCAAATCGCTCTTTTCTAAAATGTGTCGCTGATGTTTTTCACATACAAATGTTTTCAGGATATTTTCTGATTAGAGTGAGGTGAGCCCACTCTTGAATCATCCAATGAGAGGGCAACAGGTGTGTGCATGCTTCTCTCTGATTGGTTCTTACGTTTCGGTAGACGAACACCCTCAGCTTAACGCCCCCCAGCGTCTCCAGCTCCTGCCCGTGGTACAGAGACTTGGAGGACAGCTGCGTCCTCAGCAGGTGATTGGTCATCAGCGTCCTCATGTCGGGCGTCATCGTCGTGTCACTTCCTGTTTCAGACACACAGAAGCTCAGTTTCTTTAAAGGTCTCCTATCCTATAAAGTCACATTGTGATGTCTTCTCTACATCAACATGTGTCCCCGCCCGGTGTGCCCGGTGTGCTGGAAGAGAGAGAGGGGGGGGGGGGGGGGGGGGGGGGGCTACAAAGATCTGTTTGGGGTTTGGAGCAGGACACTTCAGAGACATGTCCTTAGTAACAGCTGGAAGAGAGAGGGGGGGGGGCTACAAGGACCTGTTTGGGGTTTGGAGCAGGACACTTCAGAGACATGTCCTTAGTAACAGCTGGAAGAGAGAGGGGGGGGGCTACAAGGATCTGTTTGGGGTTTGGAGCAGGACATTTCAGAGACATGTCCTTAGTAACAGCTGGAAGAGAGAGGGGGGGGGCTACAAGGATCTGTTTGGGGTTTGGAGCAGGACACTTCAGAGACATGTCCTTAGTAACAGCTGGAAGAGAGGGGGGGGGGCTACAAGGATCTGTTTGGGGTTTGGAGCAGGACATTTCAGAGACATGTCCTTAGTAACAGCTGGAAGAGAGGGGGGGGGGGGGGGGGGGCTACAAGGATCTGTTTGGGGTTTGGAGCAGGACACTTCAGAGACATGTCCTTAGTAACAGCTGGAAGAGAGAGGGGGGGGGGCTACAATGATCTGTTTGGGGTTTGGAGCAGGACACCTCAGAGACATGTCCTTAGTAACAGCTGGAAGAGAGAGGGGGGGGGCTACAAGGATCTGTTTGGGGTTTGGAGCAGGACACTTCAGAGACATGTCCTTAGTAACAGCTGGAAGAGAGGGGGGGGGGCTACAAGGATCTGTTTGGGGTTTGGAGCAGGACACTTCAGAGACATGTCCTTAGTAACAGCTGGAAGAGAGGGGGGGGGGGCTACAAGGATCTGTTTGGGGTTTGGAGCAGGACACTTCAGAGACATGTCCTTAGTAACAGCTGGAAGAGAGGGGGGGGGCTACAAGGATCTGTTTGGGGTTTGGAGCAGGACACTTCAGAGACATGTCCTTAGTAACAGCTGGAAGAGAGGGGGGGGGGGGGGGGGGCTACAAGGATCTGTTTGGGGTTTGGAGCAGGACACTTCAGAGACATGTCCTTAGTAACAGCTGGAAGAGAGAGGGGGGGGGGCTACAATGATCTGTTTGGGGTTTGGAGCAGGACACCTCAGAGACATGTCCTTAGTAACAGCTGGAAGAGAGAGGGGGGGGGCTACAAGGATCTGTTTGGGGTTTGGAGCAGGACACCTCAGAGACATGTCCTTAGTAACAGCTGGAAGAGAGAGGGGGGGGGCTACAAGGATCTGTTTGGGGTTTGGAGCAGGACACTTCAGAGACATGTCCTTAGTAACAGCTGGAAGAGAGGGGGGGGGGCTACAAGGATCTGTTTGGGGTTTGGAGCAGGAAGCTTCAGAGACATGTCCTTAGTAACAGCTGGAAGAGAGGGGGGGGGCTACAAGGATCTGTTTGGGGTTTGGAGCAGGACACTTCAGAGACATGTCCTTAGTAACAGCTGGAAGAGAGGGGGGGGGGGCTACAAGGATCTGTTTGGGGTTTGGAGCAGGACACTTCAGAGACATGTCCTTAGTAACAGCTGGAAGAGAGGGGGGGGGGGCTACAAGGATCTGTTTGGGGTTTGGAGCAGGACACTTCAGAGACATGTCCTTAGTAACAGCTGGAAGAGAGGGGGGGGGCTACAAGGATCTGTTTGGGGTTTGGAGCAGGACACTTCAGAGACATGTCCTTAGTAACAGCTGGAAGAGAGGGGGGGGCTACAAGGATCTGTTTGGGGTTTGGAGCAGGACACTTCAGAGACATGTCCTTAGTAACAGCTGGAAGAGAGGGGGGGGGGCTACAAGGATCTGTTTGGGGTTTGGAGCAGGACACTTCAGAGACATGTCCTTAGTAACAGCTGGAAGAGAGGGGGGGGGGGCCACAAGGACCTGTTTGGGGTTTGGAGCAGGACACTTCAGAGACATGTCCTTAGTAACAGCTGGAAGAGAGTGGGGGGGGGGCTACAAGGATCTGTTTGGAGTTTGGAGCAGGACACTTCAGAGACATGTCCTTAGTAACAGCTGGAAGAGAGGGGGGGGGGCTACAAGGATCTGTTTGGGGTTTGGAGCAGGACACTTCAGAGACATGTCCTTAGTAACAGCTGGAAGAGAGTGGGGGGGGGGCTACAAGGATCTGTTTGGAGTTTGGAGCAGGACACTTCAGAGACATGTCCTTAGTAACAGCTGGAAGAGAGGGGGGGGGCTACAAGGATCTGTTTGGGGTTTGGAGCAGGACACTTCAGAGACCTGTCCTTAGTAACAGCTGGAAGAGAGGGGGGGGGGCTACAAGGATCTGTTTGGGGTTTGGAGCAGGACACTTCAGAGACATGTCCTTAGTAACAGCTGGAAGAGAGGGGGGGGGGCTACAAGGATCTGTTTGGGGTTTGGAGCAGGACACTTCAGAGACATGTCCTTAGTAACAGCTGGAAGAGAGGGGGGGGGCTACAAGGATCGGTTTGGGGTTTGGAGCAGGACACTTCAGAGACATGTCCTTATATGTGAGAGCTGTGATAAAGACAGTCCAACAGGAGACCTTTGATGCTAATGCTAAGGAACATCTAACAGTCCTCAGTGATGGAATGAAAGACATGTTGAGGGGGGCGGGGGGGGGGGGGGGGGGGGGTTACCTGTGAAGGCGGCATCCAGCGGGGCAAGCATGGTGAGGGGTTCAGATCCGGTCAGGTGTGGGGTCAGACCCGCCTCCACAAACAGCTGGGTTGCCGTGGCGACAGCCGAGCCCTCAGCCAGCTCCAGCAGGACTTTAGCTGGAGAGAGAGAGAGCAGTTAGAGTCTGACAGGACCCCAACGGGACCCCCCTCCTCCTCACAGGGGGGGTCTTCTCCTCTAAAGGGACAGGTCAGAGTCTAACTCACTGAACGGGGGTCTCATCCTCCAAAGGGACAGGTCAGAGTCTAACTCACTGAACGAGGGTCTCCTCCTCTAAAGGGACAGGTCAGAGTCTAACTCACTGAACGGGGGTCTCCTCCTCTAAAGGGACAGGTCAGAGTCTGACTCACTGAACGGGGGTCTCCTCCTCTAAAGGGGCAGGTCAGAGTCTGACTCACTGAACGGGGGTCTCCTCCTCTAAAGGGGCAGGTCAGAGTCTGACTCACTGAACGGGGGTCTCCTCCTCTAAAGGGGCAGGTCAGAGTCTGACTCACTGAGCGGGGGTCTCCTCCTCTAAAGGGAAAGGTCAGAGTCTGACTCACTGAACGGGGTCTCCTCCTCTAAAGGGACAGGTCAGAGTCTGACTCACTGAACGGGGGTCTCCTTCTCTAAATGGGCAGGTCAGAGTCTGACTCACTGAGCGGGGGTCTCCTCCTCTAAAGGGACAGGTCAGAATCTGACTCACTGAACGGGGGTCTCGTCCTCTAAAGGGACACAGGTCAGAGTCTGACTCACTGAGCGGGGGTCTCCTCCTCTAAAGGGACACAGGTCAGAGTCTGACTCACTGAACGGGGGTCTCGTCCTCTAAAGGGACACAGGTCAGAGTCTGACTCACTGAACGGGGGTCTTCTCCTCTAAAGGGACAGGTCAGAGTCTGACTCACTGAACGGGGGTCTTCTCCTCTAAAGGGACAGGTCAGAGTCTGACTCACTGAACGGGGGTCTCGTCCTCTAAAGGGACACAGGTCAGAGTCTGACTCACTGAACGGGGGTCTTCTCCTCTAAAGGGACACAGGTCAGAGTCTGACTCACTGAACGGGGGTCTCGTCCTCTAAAGGGACACAGGTCAGAGTCTGACTCACTGAACGGGGGTCTCGTCCTCTAAAGGGACACAGGTCAGAGTCTGACTCACTGAACGGGGGTCTCGTCCTCTAAAGGGACACAGGTCAGAGTCTGACTCACTGAACGGGGGTCTTCTCCTCTAAAGGGACAGGTCAGAATCTGACTCACTGAGCGGGGGTCTCCTCCTCTAAAGGGACACAGGTCAGAGTCTGACTCACTGAACGGGGGTCTCGTCCTCTAAAGGGACACAGGTCAGAGTCTGACTCACTGAACGGGGGTCTTCTCCTCTAAAGGGACAGGTCAGAGTCTGACTCACTGAACGGGGGTCTTCTCCTCTAAAGGGACAGGTCAGAGTCTGACTCACTGAACGGGGGTCTCCTCCTCTAAAGGGACACAGGTCAGAGTCTGACTCACTGAACAGGGGTCTCCTCCTCTAAAGGGACACAGGTCAGAGTCTGACTCACTGAACGGGGGTCTTCTCCTCTAAAGGGACAGGTCAGAGTCTAACTCACTGAACGGGGTCTCCTCCTCTGAAGGGACACAGGTCAGAGTCTGACTCACTGAACGGGGGTCTTCTCCTCTAAAGGGACAGGTCAGAGTCTGACTCACTGAACGGGGGTCTTCTCCTCTAAAGGGACAGGTCAGAGTCTAACTCACTGAACGGGGTCTCCTCCTCTGAAGGGACACAGGTCAGAGTCTGACTCACTGAACGGGGTCTCCTCCTCTAAAGGGACAGGTCAGAGTCTGACTCACTGAACGGGGGTCTCATCCTCTAAAGGGACACAGGTCAGAGTCTGACTCACTGAACGAGGGTCTCCTCCTCGCAAGAGACACAGGTCAGAGTCTGACTCACTGAACGGGGGTCTTCTCCTCTAAAGGGACAGGTCAGAATCTAACTCACTGAACGGGGGTCTCCTCCTCTAAAGGGACACAGGTCAGAGTCTAACTCACTGAACGGGGGTCTCCTCCTCTAAAGGGACACAGGTCAGAGTCTGACTCACTGAACGGGGGTCTCCTCCTCTAAAGGGACAGGTCAGGGTCTAACTCACTGAACGGGGGTCTCCTCCTCTAAAGGGACAGGTCATAGTCTAACTCACTGAACGGGGGTCTCCTCCTCTAAAGGGACAGGTCATAGTCTAACTCACTGAACGGGGGTCTCCTCCTCTAAAGGGACAGGTCAGAGTCTAACTCACTGAACGGGGGTCTCCTCCTCTAAAGGGACACAGGTCAGAGTCTAACTCACTGAACGGGGTCTCCTCCTCTAAAGGGACAGGTCAGAGTCTGACTCACTGAACGGGGGTCTCCTCCTCTAAAGGGACACAGGTCAGGTTCTAACTCACTGAACGGGGGTCTCCTCCTCTAAAGGGACAGGTCAGAGTCTGACTCACTGAACGGGGGTCTCCTCCTCTAAAGGGACACAGGTCAGAGTCTAACTCACTGAACGGGGTCTCCTCCTCTAAAGGGACAGGTCAGAGTCTGACTCACTGAACGGGGGTCTCCTCCTCTAAAGGGACACAGGTCAGAGTCTGACTCACTGAACGGGGGTCTCCTCCTCTAAATGGACACAGGTCAGAGTCTAACTCACTGAACGGGGTCTCCTCCTCTAAAGGGACACAGGTCAGAGTCTGACTCACTGAACGGGGGTCTTCTCCTCTAAAGGGACAGTTCAGAGTCTAACTCACTGAACGGGGGTCTCCTCCTCTAAAGGGACACAGGTCAGAGTCTGACTCACTGAACGGGGGTCTCCTCCTCTAAAGGGAAAGGTCAGAGTCTAACTCACTGAGCGGGGGTCTCCTCCTCTAAAGGGAAAGGTCAGAGTCTGACTCACTGAACGGGGTCTCCTCCTCTAAAGGGACAGGTCAGAGTCTGACTCACTGAACGGGGGTCTCCTCTTCTAAAGGGGCAGGTCAGAGTCTGACTCACTGAGCGGGGGTCTCCTCCTCTAAAGGGACAGGTCAGAATCTGACTCACTGAACGGGGGTCTCCTCCTCTAAAGGGACAGGTCAGAGTCTGACTCACTGAACGGGGGTCTCGTCCTCTAAAGGGACACAGGTCAGAGTCTGACTCACTGAACGGGGGTCTCCTCCTCTAAAGGGACAGGTCAGAGTCTGACTCACTGAACGGGGGTCTTCTCCTCTAAAGGGACAGGTCAGAGTCTGACTCACTGAACGGGGGTCTTCTCCTCTAAAGGGACAGGTCAGAGTCTGACTCACTGAACGGGGGTCTCCTCCTCTAAAGGGACACAGGTCAGAGTCTGACTCACTGAACAGGGGTCTCCTCCTCTAAAGGGACAGGTCAGAGTCTGACTCACTGAACGGGGGTCTTCTCCTCTAAAGGGACAGGTCAGAGTCTAACTCACTGAACGGGGGTCTCCTCCTCTAAAGGGACAGGTCAGAGTCTGACTCACTGAACGGGGTCTCCTCCTCTGAAGGGACACAGGTCAGAGTCTGACTCACTGAACGGGGTCTCCTCCTCTAAAGGGACAGGTCAGAGTCTGACTCACTGAACGAGGGTCTCCTCCTCTAAAGGGACACAGGTCAGAGTCTAACTCACTGAACGGGGGTCTTCTCCTCTAAAGGGACAGGTCAGAATATAACTCACTGAACGGGGGTCTCCTCCTCTAAAGGGACACAGGTCAGAGTCTGACTCACTGAACGGGGGTCTTCTCCTCTAAAGGGACAGGTCAGAATCTAACTCACTGAACGGGGGTCTCCTCCTCTAAAGGGACACAGGTCAGAGTCTGACTCACTGAACGGGGGTCTCATCCTCTAAAGGGACACAGGTCAGAGTCTAACTCACTGAACGGGGGTCTTCTCCTCTAAAGGGACAGGTCAGAATCTAACTCACTGAACGGGGGTCTCCTCCTCTAAAGGGACACAGGTCAGAGTCTGACTCACTGAACGGGGGTCTCCTCCTCTAAAGGGACAGGTCATAGTCTAACTCACTGAACGGGGGTCTCCTCCTCTAAAGGGACAGGTCAGAGTCTAACTCACTGAACGGGGGTCTCCTCCTCTAAAGGGACACAGGTCAGAGTCTAACTCACTGAACGGGGTCTCCTCCTCTAAAGGGACAGGTCAGAGTCTGACTCACTGAACGGGGGTCTCCTCCTCTAAAGGGACACAGGTCAGGTTCTAACTCACTGAACGGGGGTCTCCTCCTCTAAAGGGACAGGTCAGAGTCTGACTCACGGAACGGGGGTCTCCTCCTCTAAAGGGACACAGGTCAGATTCTAACTCACTGAACGGGGTCTCCTCCTCTAAAGGGACAGGTCAGAGTCTGACTCACTGAACGGGGGTCTCCTCCTCTAAAGGGACACAGGTCAGAGTCTGACTCACTGAACGGGGGTCTCCTCCTCTAAATGGACACAGGTCAGAGTCTGACTCACTGAACGGGGTCTCCTCCTCTAAAGGGACACAGGTCAGAGTCTGACTCACTGAACGGGGGTCTCCTCCTCTAAAGGGACACAGGTCAGAGTCTGACTCACTGAACGGGGGTCTTCTCCTCTAAAGGGACAGGTCAGAGTCTAACTCACTGAACGGGGGTCTCCTCCTCTAAAGGGACACAGGTCAGAGTCTGACTCACTGAACGGGGGTCTCCTCCTCTAAAGGGACAGGTCAGAGTCTGACTCACTGAACGGGGTCTCCTCCTCTAAAGGGACAGGTCAGAGTCTAACTCACTGAACGGGGGTCTCCTCCTCTAAAGGGACAGGTCAGAGTCTGACTCACTGAACGGGGGTCTCCTCCTTTAAAGGGACACAGGTCAGAGTCTAACTCACTGAACGGGGGTCTCCTCCTCTAAAGGGACACATGTCAGAGTCTAACTCACTGAACGGGGTCTCCTCCTCTGAAGGGACACAGGTCAGGGTCTAACTCATTGAACGGGGGTCTCCTCCTCTAAAGGGACACAGGTCAGGGTCTAACTCACTGAACGGGGGTCTCCTCCTCTAAAGGGACAGGTCAGGGTCTAACTCACTGAACGGGGGTCTCCTCCTCTAAAGGGACAGGTCAGGGTCTAACTCACTGAACGGGGGTCTCCTCCTCTAAAGGGAAAGGTCAGAGTCTAACTCACTGAACGGGGGTCTCCTCCTCTAAAGGGACAGGTCAGAGTCTAACTCACTGAACGGGGGTCTCCTCCTCTAAAGGGACAGGTCAGAGTCTGACTCACTGAACGGGGGTCTCCTCCTCTAAAGGGACACAGGTCAGAGTCTAACTCACTGAACGGGGTCTCCTCCTCTAAAGGGACAGGTCAGAGTCTGACTCACTGAACGGGGGTCTCCTCCTCTAAAGGGACACAGGTCAGAGTCTGACTCACTGAACGGGGGTCTCCTCCTCTAAAGGGACAGGTCAGAGTCTAACTCACTGAACGGGGGTCTTCTCCTCTAAAGGGACAGGTCAGAGTCTAACTCACTGAACGGGGGTCTCCTCCTCTAAATGGACACAGGTCAGAGTCTAACTCACTGAACGGGGTCTCCTCCTCTAAAGGGACACAGGTCAGAGTCTGACTCACTGAACGGGGGTCTCCTCCTCTAAAGGGACACAGGTCAGAGTCTGACTCACTGAACGGGGGTCTCCTCCTCTAAAGGGAAAGGTCAGAGTCTAACTCACTGAGCGGGGGTCTCCTCCTCTAAAGGGAAAGGTCAGAGTCTGACTCACTGAACGGGGTCTCCTCCTCTAAAGGGACACAGGTCAGAGTCTGACTCACTGAACGGGGGTCTCATCCTCTAAAGGGACAGGTCAGAGTCTGACTCACTGAACGGGGGTCTCCTCCTCTAAAGGGACAGGTCAGAGTCTGACTCACTGAACGGGGGTCTCGTCCTCTAAAGGGACACAGGTCAGAGTCTGACTCACTGAACGGGGGTCTTCTCCTCTAAAGGGACAGGTCAGAGTCTGACTCACTGAACGGGGGTCTTCTCCTCTAAAGGGACAGGTCAGAGTCTGACTCACTGAACGGGGGTCTCCTCCTCTAAAGGGACACAGATCAGAGTCTGACTCACTGAACAGGGGTCTCCTCCTCTAAAGGGACAGGTCAGAGTCTGACTCACTGAACGGGGGTCTTCTCCTCTAAAGGGACAGGTCAGAGTCTAACTCACTGAACGGGGGTCTCCTCCTCTAAAGGGACAGGTCAGAGTCTGACTCACTGAACGGGGTCTCCTCCTCTGAAGGGACAGGTCAGGGTCTGACTCACTGAACGGGGTCTCCTCCTCTGAAGGGACAGGTCAGAGTCTGACTCACTGAACGGGGGTCTCATCCTCTAAAGGGACACAGGTCAGAGTCTGACTCACTGAACGAGGGTCTCCTCCTCTAAAGGGACACAGGTCAGAGTCTAATTCACTGAACGGGGGTCTTCTCCTCTAAAGGGACAGGTCAGAATATAACTCACTGAACGGGGGTCTCCTCCTCTAAAGGGACACAGGTCAGAGTCTGACTCACTGAACGGGGGTCTTCTCCTCTAAAGGGACAGGTCAGAATCTAACTCACTGAACGGGGGTCTCCTCCTCTAAAGGGACACAGGTCAGAGTCTGACTCACTGAACGGGGTCTCCTCCTCTAAAGGGACACAGGTCAGAGTCTAACTCACTGAACGGGGGTCTCATCCTCTAAAGGGACACAGGTCAGAGTCTGACTCACTGAACGGGGTCTCCTCCTCTAAAGGGACACAGGTCAGAGTCTGACTCACTGAACGGGGTCTCCTCCTCTAAAGGGACACAGGTCAGAGTCTAACTCACTGAACGGGGGTCTCATCCTCTAAAGGGACACAGGTCAGAGTCTAACTCACTGAACGGGGGTCTTCTCCTCTAAAGGGACATGTCAGAATCTAACTCACTGAACGGGGGTCTCCTCCTCTAAAGGGACACAGGTCAGAGTCTGACTCACTGAACGGGGGTCTCCTCCTCTAAAGGGACAGGTCATAGTCCAACTCACTGAACGGGGGTCTCCTCCTCTAAAAGGGACAGGTCAGATTCTAACTCACTGAACGGGGGTCTCCTCCTCTAAAGGGACACAGGTCAGAGTCTAACTCACTGAACGGGGTCTCCTCCTCTAAAGGGACAGGTCAGAGTCTGACTCACTGAACGGGGGTCTCCTCCTCTAAAGGGACACAGGTCAGGTTCTAACTCACTGAACGGGGGTCTCCTCCTCTAAAGGGACAGGTCAGAGTCTGACTCACTGAACGGGGGTCTCCTCCTCTAAAGGGACACAGGTCAGAGTCTGACTCACTGAACGGGGTCTCCTCCTCTAAAGGGACACAGGTCAGAGTCTGACTCACTGAACGGGGGTCTCCTCCTCTAAAGGGACACAGGTCAGAGTCTGACTCACTGAACGGGGGTCTTCTCCTCTAAAGGGACAGGTCAGAGTCTAACTCACTGAACGGGGGTCTCCTCCTCTAAAGGGACACAGGTCAGAGTCTGACTCACTGAACGGGGGTCTCCTCCTCTAAAGGGACAGGTCAGAGTCTGACTCACTGAGCGGGGTCTCCTCCTCTAAAGGGACAGGTCAGAGTCTAACTCACTGAACGGGGGTCTCCTCCTCTAAAAGGGACAGGTCAGAGTCTAACTCACTGAACGGGGGTCTCCTCCTCTAAAGGGACAGGTCAGGGTCTAACTCACTGAACGGGGGTCTCCTCCTTTAAAGGGACACAGGTCAGAGTCTAACTCACTGAACGGGGGTCTCCTCCTCTAAAGGGACACATGTCAGAGTCTAACTCACTGAACGGGGTCTCCTCCTCTGAAGGGACACAGGTCAGGGTCTAACTCACTGAACGGGGGTCTCCTCCTCTAAAGGGACACAGGTCAGGGTCTAACTCACTGAACGGGGGTCTCCTCCTCTAAAGGGACAGGTCAGGGTCTAACTCACTGAACGGGGGTCTCCTCCTCTAAAGGGACAGGTCAGGGTCTAATTCACTGAACGGGGGTCTCCTCCTCTAAAGGGACAGGTCAGGGTCTAACTCACTGAACGGGGGTCTCCTCCTCTAAAGGGACAGGTCAGAGTCTAACTCACTGAACGGGAGTCTCCTCCTCTAAAGGGACAGGTCAGGGTCTAACTCACTGAACGGGGGTCTCCTCCTCTAAAGGGACAGGTCAGGGTCTAACTCACTGAACGGGGTCTCCTCCTCTAAAGGGACAGGTCAGGGTCTAACTCACTGAACGGGGGTCTCCTCCTCTAAAGGGACAGGTCAGAGTCTAACTCACTGAACGGGGGTCTCCTCCTCTAAAGGGAAAGGTCAGAGTCTAACTCACTGAACGGGGGTCTCCTCCTCTAAAGGGACAGGTCAGAGTCTAACTCACTGAACGGGGGTCTCCTCCTCTAAAGGGAAAGGTCAGAGTCTAACTCACTGAACGGGGGTCTCCTCCTCTAAAGGGACAGGTCAGAGTCTAACTCACTGAATGGGGGTCTCCTCCTCTAAAGGGACAGGTCAGAGTCTGACTCACTGAACGGGGGTCTCCTCCTCTAAAGGGACAGGTCAGAGTCTAACTCACTGAACGGGGGTCTCCTCCTCTAAAGGGACAGGTCAGGGTCTAACTCACTGAACGGGGTCATATTTGCCAACCCTCCCGATTTCATTGCCCTCTCCTGGTTTCCTCCCGGGTCATATTTCTCCCGATTTCTGACAAAATCAGATTTACTCAGGACTGTTTCCACTCGGACTTTAATACAGCTACACCATTGTTTGGTTTCCATGGTAACACGTCTCTTTAGCAGCGCGCGGAACTGAGGGTGAGGCAGATATTCACAGAAAACTGAACAAGAATCGACAACTCGACCCTCCGTTCACTCCTTTCCTGTCCAGCCCACACGAGGCAGTGCACTTACAACTACAATAAGCATGTTAATGTTAATCAAATACAGCTCCGGCGATCCACTAGCCCCCCCACCCCCCCCCTGCGGTGGTTTTGAAATGCTCACGATTTCTGAGGTCTCAAGGTTGGCAAGTATGGGGTCTTCTCCACTAGAAGGACACATGGAGCCCAACTTTAGATTAGTTGTACCATTGTTTTCTAAAAGTATTCTCAGTAGTACCTTCAGTGCTAGATGCAGTACTGACTGTATCAGCAGCTCGCTGATGTATTGGAGCACTATTAGCAGTATTAGCAGTATTAGCAGTATTAGCAGTATTAGCAGTATTAGCAGTATTAGTAGTATTAGCAGTATTAGCAGTATTAGCAGTATTAGCAGTATTAGCAGTATTAGCAGTATTAGCAGTATTAGCAGTATTAGCAGTATTAGCAGTATTAGCAGTATTAGCAGTATTAGCAGTATTAGTAGTACTTGCAGTACCTGAATCGGGTATCAGCAGCTCACTGATGTAGTGGACCACCCCATTGGTCCCCAGCTGGTCTCTCTTGGTGACCACGGCCCTCCCGTTGAGGGTCATCTGGTCCCCCTCGCAGCCCACCTCCAGCACGGAGCCCTGCAGGGTCTCCATGGGGGTCCCGGACACGATGGACTCGGCGCATTGCATGTGCTTCAGGATGTGGTAGTTCAGCAGGTCTGGGGGGGGAGAGTCAGGTTCTGGTCTGTAGGTGGTCTGAACATGGATGTTTAACAACAACTGAATACAGCGTTGGAGGCGGGGCTTGTCCTTTCCTATGAGAGCTGCTCATTGGCTCATGAAGACAAAATGGCCTGAGGTTCTCCAGAACATAACGTCAAAGATTACCCATCATGCCTTGCTGTCAGAGCAGAAGAACCCGTATGTCCCCCTTAAACCCCGCCTCCTGTTATTAAGCCCCGCCCCCGAGCTTCCACTCTCGGCTCAGTAGAATGAATGGAGGGAGAAAATAAATCTAGATTCGGCTTTTAGTGCATTTTACAACTTTAAGGACCGTATGATTCTAATAAGGGCTTTAAAATAGTTCATACTGGGTAGTTTATTTAGTTAGACAACCCTTTCCCCATGTTATTCAGTGGGGAACAGTATCTCTGTCCCAGTGACGTCACGGACTGATACGGAAGTTGTAGTATCGCCGTTTGGCCACTAGGAATATTTTCCTCAGAGCACTTCCTGGGGGCTTTGTACCGCCTGATAATGAGTCTGACCTTTGACCCTCAACACTCACCTCTCAGAGCCACAGGGTCTCCCAGGATGCGGTTCAGGGTCTCCTTGGGGATCTTGTCAAAGGCCTCGTTGGTCGGAGCGAACACGGTGTACTGCCCCTCCCCCTCAAGCATGGTGCTGAGCCCCGCCGCTGCCATTGCCGTCTGAGGGACAGGAAGTCAGAGTCAGGGACAGGAAGTTAGAGTCAGGGACAGGAAGTCAGAGTCAGGGACAGGAAGTCACAGTCAGGGACAGGAAGTCAGGGACAGGAAGTCACAGTCAGCTGGGGGCTGACTGAGGACTCAGGAAGACCCTGCTGAATGTCCTCTTCCAATCTGAGAGCAACATGCTAACAAAGGTACCCCAACTGTAGCTGTGAACATGACAGGATGTGTGATTACCTAGAAGAGCATCAGGACTGTTTGAGGCATATGATAGCTATGTGATTAACATGATGATTCAGCCTCTATGGAGAGAGACATATATCAAGCATGCTCATTTCTGACGTGGAGCTAATCTGAAGTAAACATTGAATACTGCTTTCTATTCCTCCATCTTGTGACTGTGGAACTCCCTCTCTTGGATATCAGCATGTGAAGGACACTGTTCAGGAACTAGTTGATGCTCTGTATGTGATGACTACTTCCATTCTGGAGAGGATCACAGATACATGGATCCTGAGATTCAAGCTCAAGCTGGGGACCAGGGATTATTAACATTTTTGAGATTTTGAGAAAAAGTCAGAAATTAAAAATGTTGAGAAAAAGTCAGAATCTTGAGATTTTGGGAAAAAAGTCATAATTTTGAGAAAAAAATCATAATTTTGAGAAAAAATCTGAATCTTGTGATTTTGAGAAAACGTCAGAATCTTGAGATCAGCATGTGAACGACACTGTTCAGGAAGTAGCTGATGCTCTGAAGGATCACAAATCTGAGAGGATCACAAATACATGGATCCTGATTGAAGCTCAAGCCGGGAACCAGGGAGATGATTCTAACATTATCTTCTATAAGAACCATGATGCAACGCTCAGCCCCGAGACTGTCCCTCGTCTACACATTAGATATAAGATGAAGATGAAGAGGGTGAATGAAGGTGTCTCACCCGCAGTGTCTCCAGATCATCGTCCACCTCCAGCAGAGTGTTGACGGTGTTGGAGATGGCGGTGATGACGCGGTCCACAACGTGAACGATCCCATTGGTCGCATGCTGGTCGGGTTTAATGAGCCGCGCACAGTTCACTGTCACCACCTGAGGACCAATCAGCTGTTAGAGTGAGTTACAACCTGACGACCAATCAGCTGTTAGAGTGAGTTACCACCTGAGGACCAATCGGCTGTTAGAATGAGTCACACCGGATGGCATCATTGGTGTTTACTCACGTCACTCAAACTGGACTCGCTGACAAGGAGGCGGGGCTTGTCTCCATGTAGATATCAACAACAACATGATGTGAATATATATATATATTAATGCTGTCAAAATTATCGCGTTAACGGCGGTAATACATTTTTTTAATTATTTGCGTTAAAATATTTAACGCATTTAACGCATGTGCAGAATGGCCCGCCCCATACATCCCACCAGTGGCAGCGCCAGGGTATGGCTGGGGTAGGCCACACCCATACCAAAAATGGCTTAGCCCCACCTTAGCCCCACCATGAAAAATGATGTTAAAGTAAGCAAAATAAAGTCTGCCAACTCGCGCGGAGTAAATCACGCAGACAGCAGTTAGTCAGATTGATTTCAGTAGCCACTTGTCTGGAAATACCGAAGACCAGAAACGGTTTTGAAAACTTTTGTCACGTAGTGATCGTCTTCTCAATAGAACATCTTTGATAATGTCTTCTGGCCAATCAGAATCAAGATAACGACGTGGTGTTGTTGCAGGAAGTCCCTACGGAGAATACTTTTGCTGTAGTACAGGGGTGCACATAACTGGTAAGCAGGTTATGTGCGTGATCTGAAATGCGTACCGTCACTTGTGTCACAAAGCGCATTTGCGTACCGACGTACTTGTGAGGCTTTTCCAGAAGGCGGTCAGATCACCGGACGACAGAGTCGGTCTCCGTGTGCACAGACAGGGCTGCTGTTAACGTCGGTCTGTACAACGCCAACCGGCTGCGGAGGGAGACTCCCCCCCTTCACTGGAGAACTGCGCTAAAACAGCTGATCGACCCCCCCCCCCCGTCGAGTTTCCTGAAGTACTCCACTAGCCCCCCCCCGTCGGCTTTCCTGAAGTACTCCACTAGCCCCCCCTGTCGACTTTCCTGAAGCACTCCACTAGCCCCCCCCCCTTCGGCTTTCCTGAAGTACTCCACTAGCCTCCCCCCCGTCGACTTTCCTGAAGTACTCCACCAGCAACTCCCCGTCGACTTTCCTGAAGTACTCCACTAGCAACCCCCCGTCGACTTCCCTGAAGTACTCCACTAGCAACCCCCCGTCGACTTTCCTGAAGTACTCCACTAGCAACCCCCCGTCGACTTTCCTGAAGTACTCCACTAGCAACCCCCCGTCGACTTCCCTTAAGTACTCCACTAGCAACCCCCCATCGACTTTCCTGAAGTACTCCACTAGCAACCCCCCATCGACTTTCCTGAAGTACTCCACTAGCAACCCCCCGTCGACTTTCCTGAAGTACTCCACTAGCAACCCCCCGTCGACTTCCCTTAAGTACTCCACTAGCAACCCCCCATCGACTTTCCTGAAGTACTCCACTAGCAACCCCCCGTCGACTTCCCTTAAGTACTCCACTAGCAACCCCCCATCGACTTTCCTGAAGTACTCCACTAGCCCCCCCCCCCCGTCGACTTTCCTGAAGTACTCCACTAGCCCCCCCCCCCCGTCGATTTTCCTGAAGTACTCCACTAGCCCCCCCCCCCCCGTCGACTTTCCTGAAGTACTCCTCCGTTGATAGAAATCAACACGTAATGAATTAAGACCCCACGGTTTGATGATTGATAGGTGTGTGGGCTGTCTTTCATTCTGACACAAAGAACAATGTTATAATAAACATACTGTATGTTAAATGGATATATCCGCCTTCTTTCATTTATCTTTCCATTCCCACAACAATATACAGAAAGAAATTGCATATTTTGGACATAGTTCGAATGGTGATTCATCTGACGAATTAATTTTAAAGCTGTGATTAATCTGATTAAAATGTTTAATGGTTTGACAGCCCTAATATATATATATACAGTATATAGGTGTCTTGGGTTGATTTCCTAACAGTTTAAATTCACTAACTACTAAATGGTCTCGGACAGAAGGGTCGTCTTGACCTTAGGTTTATCGTCAGCATGTGTTCGAGTTTCTCCCGTCTGGCCAACCTTTCAAAAGCCTGTAATGTCAATTCTAGCTGAGACCATTTAGTCTTTTTCCTGAACAAAGTGCTTGTTGTAACGTGGTCAGATCTTTGAACTCCATCTGTCCTTCAGCTGGAAATAGATTCTGTTACATATAACTCTTTACTAAATAACACAACTTTGGTTTGAACTCCTATTTGTTCCTGTTGCACCAGAAGGTGCTTCAGTGTGGATACCTGGAGCAACTTCTATCTGTGTGTGTGTGTGTGTGTGTGTGTGTGTGTGTGTGTGTGTGTGTGTGTGTTTGTGTGTGTACCCCGTTGCTGTAGTGGTGGATGTGGACGTGCAGGTCCTGGTACATGGAGGAGAACGATGCTCCGTGCTTCAGCTCCTCTGAGGTCAGCCTCCGGTCCACCATGTGGTAATGCAGCGCGTTCAGGAGCTCGATGTTCACGTTACTGACCAGAGCGTCCAGGAGCTCCTGCACACACACACACACACACACACACACACACACACACACACACACACACACACACACACACACACACACACACACACACACACACACACACACACACACACACACACACACACACACACACACACACACACACACACACACACACACACACACACGTATGTCCTGTAAGCCAGTGCTTCTCAAAGTGTGGTCCGTGAGTATATTGGTAACATTTCACATTTTAAATAAATGCTTTTAAGTTTTCTGCACTCTCGTGGGAATATCTCCCCAATGGAGCGCCACACCTTCCTCACACGTGATGCCACTTGTTTGTACCATTTCCAGGCGATTTGTAATCTGTTCTAGAAAAACGATTTGGTTTTTTTAGATTTCAAGAAGCGTATAAAACAAACAATGGATATCTTTGATGAACATGTATCCTCACTGGATGTAGATGTTAGGAGTGGGATAGAGAGTCTGTTGATGATCAGAGGCTGTGGTTGGGCCAGAGCATGCAGGCCGGCCCGATAGTCACCAAGGTTCAGGCGAGCCTCACGTGTGAACAAAGGGCTCAGACCTCAGAGAGTTCCACTTGGGCCTGCGGACATAGTTCATCTGTATTTAGTTTAGAAAATCCACAGCGGAGGTCTGTGTCGTTCTACGTGTTTGCATTTCTCTCAGTAGCCAACGCTCTGAGAGTCTGTTGGAAATAAAGTCTGTAATAAATGCAGTCTACATTTCATAAGAGGTGGAAAACCTGAGAGCATTTTAAATCTCATTTGAACGAAAGGCTGATATAAGCTTTAGTTGTATTTGTAGTGTTGATTTAATGTGCGAACGAGGCGATGTAGAGAAGCTGTCATTATCAGGCTGTCATTTGTTATAAACTGTTGGAGTGGCGAGCAGGCCTTTTGTTTGGGGGTATTTGTGAGTCAGGTGGTCCGGGAGGGTTTTTATTGGTTAAGTGTCCTTGGTCTGAAAGAGTTTGAGAAACACTGCTGTAAGCAATGAGAGGGAGGCTGGAGGACGGATCCAGCTGGGTGTGCTCTGCATAGCAGTGGAAGTGAATGCTGGATACAGACACAGGGGCTGTAAAGGGACTCAGTTCCCGAGCCGAGGACCCTCTGTCTCCCCCGCTCAACACTGTCATCTCCAAAAGCCCAAAACATATTTTAGAAATGAAAGAAATACATAGATAGAGGAAGTGGATCGATGGTGAAGAGGAGAAGCCCCAGGACAGAGCCCGGTGGGGGCTGGAAGTGGCTTTGAGTGGAAACCTTTGAGTGGATGGACTGAGTGCGGTGTGTGTGTGTGTGTGTGTGTGTGTGTGTGTGTGTGTGTGTGTGTGTGTGTGTGTGTGTGTGTGTGTGTGTGTGTGTGTGTGTGTGTGTGTGTGTGTGTGTGTGTGTGCGCGCGCACGCGTGCGTGCGTGCGTGCGTGCGTGCGTGCGTGCGTGCGTGCGTGTGTGTGTGTGTGTGTGTACTAACAGTAGGCAGAGCGGCCCAGGCCTCGTTGCTCGGGGCGAAGAAGGTGAAGCTCCCCGGACCCTCGATCTCTGGCCTCAGCTCAGCGCGCTCAGAGTACATCTGAGTGGTGGAGGCCCCCACCACCCCCAACGTGTTGTAGATGTTCACCAGGGGCAGCGCTGCACACACACACACACACACACACACACACACACACACACACACACACACACACACACACACACACACATAAAATCATTGTTATTATTATTGTCATTATTGTTGTTGTTGTTCTCAGAGGTCAGAGGTCAGAGGTCACACCTGCAGGGCAGCCCTTCTCCCCGGGGATCTTCTCGTACCCTGGACAGCACTCGTAGCTGATGACCCTGAGGAGAGACAACACAACGCTCACCAATTTTAGATTTCCACCCCTTTTGACTCTTCTAAGAATGTTCCCTTCTTGCTCCGACTGCCTTCATGAGATCAGCTGTTTGGAAACAGGAAGTCTCCTTTCTCCATTCAGCAGTTCAGCTGGACGGATACATACTTCAACAGCAGTGTGCTTACAGGCTGGAATAAAGTAAACTGATGACCTGCAGCAGGACTGAAGACCCTCTGAGAGCTGCTGGTGTTCAGAGGGGTCTGCTGAGACTCTCTGAGAGCTGCTAGAGGGGTCTACTGAGACCCTCTGAGAGCTGCTATAGGGGGGTCTGCTGAGACCCTCTGAGAGCTGCTATAGTGGGGTCTGCTGAGACCCTCTGAGAGCTGCTATAGAGGGGTCTACTGAGACCCTCTGAGAGCTGCTATAGGGGGGTCTGCTGAGACCCTCTGAGAGCTGCTATAGAGGGGTCTACTGAGACCCTCTGAGAGCTGCTAGAGGGGTCTGCTGAGACCCTCTGAGAGCTGCTAGAGGGGTCTGCTGAGACCCTCTGAGAGCTGCTATAGAGGGGTCTGCTGAGACCCTCTGAGGGCTGCTATAGAGGGGTCTACTGAGACCCTCTGAGAGCTGCTATAGAGGGGTCTACTGAGACTCTCTGAGGGTCCGTGACAGTTTGTTTTCATCTGATTTCAAATAAACAAAGTCTTGGTTTTAAGAATATTAAACTTGTTTCACCAAATTCAGATGATAAATACAGCTTGAAGCTAAGGCATGATTACAAGAGGCAACCTAACGTCACAGCAGACATACAAACAGCCGGTGTTTCTCGTGAGGGTTTCCCCGGGAAACAAACACAATACACACAAATGCGTCACAGATTATTTTGTGGTATTTGAAATCATGCACGCAGCTTGTGACGTAATTAGGAGTCTAGTGGACGGTATCAGTACTACAAGTAAAACAAATATATATATATTTTTAATTATTAATTACGTTGTTTATAAATTAATCTGAGGGCCGCAAAAAAAGGAGGTGGGGGCCGCATGCGGCCCACTGGCCGCCATTTGCCCATCCCTGGTATAGACAGTTTGTCATCACGGGGCCGACACGGACTTCAGAGCCCGAACACTTTGAAACCGGCTCCCAAGGTGGGTCGGTCTGAGGACGATACGCTTGCAACTCCGCGTGTACGCCCAAGACGATCATTTCCTGAATCGATGACGCCTTAGCCCCGCCTCTCCCCGCCTCTGCTGCTCACCCCTGCGTCACCCGCGTCATTTGCTGATGTTTAACCAGACTCAGATGTGGCTCAGATAGAGTTCTGAATGGAGCATTGTGATTGGCTCCCCTCTCTCCACATGGTGGTGTAATGGAGCATTGTGATTGGCTCCCGTCTCTCCACATGGTGGCTGTAATGGAGCGTTGTGATTGGCTCCCCTCTCTCCACATGGTGGCTTTAATGGAGCGTGCAGCACTTCCTGGACAGATTTCCATAATAAATGTGTCCCAGCCGTCTGGCTCATAAAACTCATTTCCTCAGAGAGAAGAGGAATCTGGAGGAGAGCGGCCAGGAAAAACACAGAGCCCCTTCCTGTCCCGCCAAAATAAAGCTTCAGAGCGGGAGCTCAGTAAATCACTGCTCTCCTATACTTTAAAGAGTCCTCAGATATCAGTCTCTACGTCTCACTGAGAAAAAATAAAGCTTTAAGATTCAAACTATACATAGTAAATGCATTTCCTGCAGGAAATCTACTTTAAAGAGTCCTCTCCTGCTGATGTTCAGGTGTATATCAGTATGTAGTGTCTCTACTTTAAAGAGTCCTCTCCTGCTGATGTTCAGGTGTATATCAGTATGTAGTGTCTTTACTTTAAAGAGTCCTCTCCTGCTGATGTTCAGGTGTATATCAGTATGTAGTGTCTCTACTTTAAAGAGTCCTCTCCTGCTGATGTTCAGGTGTATATCAGTATGTAGTGTCTCTACTTTAAAGAGTCCTCTCCTGCTGATGTTCAGGTGTATATCAGTATGTAGTTACTCTACTTTAAAGAGTCCTCTCCTGCTGATGTTCAGGTGTATATCAGTATGTAGTGTCTCTACTTTAAAGAGTTCTCTCCTGCTGATGTTCAGGTGTATATCAGTATGTAGTGTCTTTACTTTAAAGAGTCCTCTCCTGCTGATGTTCAGGTGTATATCAGTATGTAGTGTCTCTACTTTAAAGAGTCCTCTCCTGCTGATGTTCAGGTGTATATCAGTATGTAGTGTCTCTACTTTAAAGAGTCCTCTCCTGCTGATGTTCAGGTGTATATCATTCTGTAGTGTCTCTACTTTAAAGAGTCCTCTCCTGCTGATGTTCAGGTGTATATCAGTGTGTAGTGTCTCTACTTTAAAGAGTCCTCTCCTGCTGATGTTCAGGTTTATATCAGTATGTAGTGTCTCTACTTTAAACAGTCCTCTCCTGCTGATGTTCAGGTGTATATCAGTCTGTAGTGTCTCTACTTTAAAGAGTCCTCTCCTGCTGATGTTCAGGTGTATATCAGTATGTAGTGTCTCTACTTTAAAGAGTCCTCTCCTGCTGATGTTCAGGTGTATATCAGTGTGTAGTGTCTCTACTTTAAAGAGTCCTCTCCTGCTGATGTTCAGGTGTATATCAGTATGTAGTGTCTCCACTTTAAAGAGTCCTCCCCTGCTGATGTTCAGGTGTATATCAGTATGTAGTGTCTCTACTTTAAAGAGTCCTCTCCTGCTGATGTTCAGGTGTATATCAGTATGTAGTGTCTCCACTTTAAAGAGTCCTCTCCTGCTGATGTTCAGGTGTATATCAGTCTGTCGTGTCTCTACTTTAAAGAGTCCTCTCCTGCTGATGTTCAGGAGTATATCAGTCTGTCGTGTCTCTATTTTAAAGAGTCCTCTCCTGCTGATGTTCAGGTGTATATCAGTATGTAGTGTCTCTACTTTAAAGAGTCCTCTCCTGCTGATGTTCAGGTGTATATCAGTATGTAGTGTCTCTACTTTAAAGAGTCCTCTCCTGCTGATGTTCAGGTGTATATCAGTATGTGGTGTCTCTACTTTAAAGAGTCCTCTCCTGCTGATGTTCAGGTGTATATCAGTCTGTCGTGTCTCTACTTTAAAGAGTCCTCTCCTGCTGATGTTCAGGAGTATATCAGTCTGTCGTGTCTCTATTTTAAAGAGTCCTCTCCTGCTGATGTTCAGGTGTATATCAGTATGTAGTGTCTCTACTTTAAAGAGTCCTCTCCTGCTGATGTTCAGGTGTATATCAGTATGTAGTGTCTCTACTTTAAAGAGTCCTCTCCTGCTGATGTTCAGGTGTATATCAGTATGTAGTGTCTCTACTTTAAAGAGTCCTCTCCTGCTGATGTTCAGGTGTATATCAGTATGTAGTGTCTCTACTTTAAAGAGTCCTCTCCTGCTGATGTTCAGGTGTATATCAGTCTGTAGTGTCTCTACTTTAAAGAGTCCTCTCCTGCTGATGTTCAGGTGTATATCAGTATGTAGTGTCTCTACTTTAAAGAGTCCTCTCCTGCTGATGTTCAGGTGTATATCAGTATGTAGTGTCTCTACTTTAAAGAGTCCTCTCCTGCTGATGTTCAGGTGTATATCAGTCTGTAGTGTCTCTACTTTAAAGAGTCCTCTCCTGCTGATGTGTCTGAGTCTCTTCACTCAGGAAACCCTGCAGCGTCAAATCACAGCGGCTGTAAAATGTAAACACATGGAGCTACTGAGTGTGTGTGTGTGTGTGTGTGTGTGTGTGTGTGTGTGTGTGTGTGTGTGTGTGTGTGTGTGTGTGTGTGTGTTGGCTCACACACGGCACTGATTATTCCTCCAGATGGAAACTGGACTCCTGTTCAGCACATAAACAAAGATGGCCTCCGAGCAAGCAAACATCAGTAAGTCACGGGTCGGGGGGGGGGGGGGGGGGGGGGGGTGGGGGACCTTCCGGAAGCTTCCAGCGGGACGTCTAAACACAGTGTAACGTTTAAAGAGTCCCTCGCTGCACTCTTTAAATCAGAGACCTGCAGAAATGGAGTCTGAACAAAGAGCTGTGTGTGGCTCCTGGACTGAGGGGGGAAAGTCAATAATGACATTCACTCAACTTCTGTTCTGAAGTATTTCAGAGCTTTTGTTACTTCATAGTCCTCTCCTACTCTCCTACTCTCCTACTCTACAGAGACCAGGGGACACTAAAGAGTGAGGCACACAGCTGGAGACCAGG
>NC_136901.1:96193251-96248251 GCF_949606895.1 Notothenia rossii
GATCAGGTCTGGGTTCCTATTAAGATAAGATGATGTGGATCAGGTCTGGGTTCCTATTGGTTAGATGATGTGGATCAGGTCTGGGTTCCTATTAAGATAAGATGATGTGGATCAGGTCTGGGTTCCTATTGGTCAGCTGATGTGGATCAGGTCTGGGTTCCTATTGGTTAGATGATGTGGATCAGGTCTGGGTTCCTATTGGTTAGATGATGTGGATCAGGTCTGGGTTCCTATTGGTCAGCTGATGTGGATCAGGTCTGAGTTCCTATTGATTAGATGATGTGGATCAGGTCTTGGTTGCTATTGGTTAGATGATGTGGATCATGTCTGGATTCCTATTGGTCAGATGATGTGGATCAGGTCTCTGTTAGCTACACTCAGACATTAAACTGCTAGTTAGCCGTTAGCTCTTAGCCGTTAGCTCTTAGCTGCTGTTGGAGCAAGGATCCATTGAGTTGCATCATGATGCGTTGGTCCTGGTTCTGGTCCTGATCCTGGTTCTGGTTCTTTATTGATTTTCAGGTACCGGGGACACGGTGGCAGTGATGATCACAGAGGACTACGGGAAGGAGCTCCAGGCCCACCTGGAGAGGAACCTCACGGTTCTGGTCTCGGTGTTCGTGGGTCAGCGCGGTCCGACTAAGAACATCAACAGAGGCTCTCTGATGTTCGTCTCCATCTCCTTCATCGTGCTGATGATCATATCCTCTGCCTGGCTCATCTTCTACTTCATCCAGAAGATACGCTACACCAGCGCAAGGGACCGCAGCCAGGTTAGTCTAGCACATAGCTGACAGAGCTAACAGAGCTAACACAGAGCTAACACAGAGCGAACACACAGAGCTAACACACAGAGCTAACAAAGCTAACACGGAGTTAACACACAGCTAACACAGAGAGCTAACACACAGAGCTAACACAGAGCTAACACACAGAGCTAACACACAGAGCTAACACAGAGCTAACACAGAGCTAACACACAGAGCTAACACACGGAGTTAACACACAGCTAACACAGAGAGCTAACACACAGCTAACACAGAGAGCTAACACACAGCTAACACAGAGCGAACACACAGAGCTAACAGAGCTAACACAGAGCTAACACAGAGCGAACACACAGAGCTAACACACAGAGCTAACAAAGCTAACACGGAGTTAACACACAGCTAACACAGAGCGAACACACAGAGCTAACACACAGAGCTAACACACAGAGCTAACACACAGAGCTAACACAGAGCTAACACAGAGCTAACACACAGAGCTAACACACAGAGCTAACACAGAGCTAACACAGAGCTAACACACAGCTAACACACAGAGCTAACACAGAGAGCTAACACACAGAGCTAACACAGAGCTAACACACAGAGCTAACACACAGAGCTAACACAGAGCTAACACAGAGCTAACACAGAGAGCTAACACACAGCTAACACAGAGCGAACACACAGAGCTAACAGAGCTAACACAGAGCTAACACAGAGCGAACACACAGAGCTAACACACAGAGCTAACAAAGCTAACACGGAGTTAACACACAGCTAACACACAGAGCTAACACAGAGCTAACACACAGAGCTAACACACAGAGCTAACACAGAGCTAACACAGAGCTAACACACAGAGCTAACACAGAGAGCTAACACACAGAGCTAACACACAGCTAACACACAGAGCTAACACAGAGCTAACAGAGCTAACACACAGAGCTAACAGAGCTAACACACAGAGCTAACACACAGAGCTAACACACAGAGCTAACAGAGCTAACACACAGAGCTAACACACAGAGCTAACACACAGAGCTAACAGAGCTAACACACAGAGCTAACACACAGCTAACACACAGAGCTAACACACAGAGCTAACAGAGCTAACACACAGAGCTAACACACAGCTAACACACAGAGCTAACAAAGCTAACACGGAGTTAACACACAGCTAACACACAGAGCTAACA
Organism: Notothenia rossii; assembly: GCF_949606895.1. Taxonomy (NCBI): domain Eukaryota; kingdom Metazoa; phylum Chordata; class Actinopteri; order Perciformes; family Nototheniidae; genus Notothenia; species Notothenia rossii. The sequence goes on from NC_136901.1 coordinate 96,195,218, forward strand.
AAGCTAACACGGAGTTAACACACAGCTAACACAGAGAGCTAACACACAGAGATAACACAGAGCTAACACACAGAGCTAACACACAGCTAACACAGAGAGCTAACACACAGAGCTAACACACAGAGATAACACAGAGCTAACACACAGAGCTAACACACAGAGCTAACACACAGAGCTAACACACAGAGCTAACACAGAGCTAACACAGAGCTAACACACAGAGCTAACACACAGAGCTAACACACAGAGCTAACACACAGAGCTAACACACAGAGCTAACACAGAGCTAACACACAGAGCTAACACAGAGCTAACACACAGCTAACACAGAGCTAACACAGAGCTAACACACAGAGCTAACACACAGAGCTAACACACAGAGCTAACACACAGAGCTAACACACAGAGCTAACACACAGAGCTAACACACAGAGCTAACACACAGAGCTAACACAGAGCTAACACACAGCTAACACAGAGCTAACACAGAGCTAACACACAGAGCTAACACACAGCTAACACAGAGCTAACACAGAGCTAACACACAGAGCTAACACACAGCTAACACAGAGCTAACACAGAGCTAACACACAGAGCTAACACACAGCTAACACACAGAGCTAACACAGAGAGCTAACACACAGAGCTAACACAGAGCTAACACACAGAGCTAACACACAGAGCTAACACAGAGCTAACACACAGCTAACACACAGAGCTAACACACAGAGCTAACACACAGAGCTAACACACAGAGCTAACACACAGAGCTAACACAGAGCTAACACAGAGCTAACACACAGAGCTAACACACAGAGCTAACACAGAGCTAACACACAGCTAACACAGAGCTAACACAGAGCTAACACACAGAGCTAACACACAGCTAACACAGAGCTAACACAGAGCTAACACACAGAGCTAACACACAGAGCTAACACAGAGCTAACACAGAGCTAACACACAGAGCTAACACACAGCTAACACAGAGCTAACACAGAGCTAACACACAGAGCTAACACACAGCTAACACACAGAGCTAACACAGAGAGCTAACACACAGAGCTAACACACAGAGCTAACAGAGCTAACACAGAGCTAACAGAGCTAACACACAGAGCTAACACAGAGAGCTAACACAGAGAGCTAACACAGAGCTAACACAGAGCTAACAGAGCTAACACACAGAGCTAACACACAGAGCTAACACACAGAGCTAACACACAGCTAACACACAGAGCTAACACACAGAGCTAACACACAGAGCTAACACAGAGCTAACACAGAGCTAACACAGAGCTAACACACAGCTAACACACAGAGCTAACACACAGAGCTAACACAGAGCTAAACACAGAGCTAACACACAGAGCTAACACAGAGAGCTAACACAGAGCTAACACACAGAGCTAACACACAGAGCTAACACAGAGCTAACAGAGCTAACACACAGAGCTAACACACAGAGCTAACACACAGAGCTAACACACAGATCTAACACACAGAGCTAACACACAGAGCTAACACACAGAGCTAACACAGAGCTAACACACAGAGCTAACACAGAGCTAACACACAGAGCTAACACAGAGAGCTAACACAGAGCTAACACAGAGCTAACAGAGCTAACACACAGAGCTAACACACAGATCTAACACACAGATCTAACACACAGAGCTAACACACAGAGCTAACACAGAGAGCTAACACAGAGCTAACACAGAGAGCTAACACAGAGCTAACACAGAGCTAACAGAGCTAACAGAGCTAACACACAGAGCTAACACACAGATCTAACACACAGAGCTAACACACAGAGCTAACACACAGAGCTAACACAGAGCTAACAGAGCTAACACAGAGCTAACAGACAGAGCTAACACACAGAGCTAACACACAGATCTAACACACAGAGCTAACACACAGATCTAACACACAGAGCTAACACACAGAGCTAACACACAGAGCTAACAGAGCTAACACAGAGCTAACACACAGAGCTAACACACAGATCTAACACACAGAGCTAACACACAGCTAACACACAGAGCTAACACACAGAGCTAACACAGAGAGCTAACACACAGAGCTAACACACAGAGTTAACACACAGAGCTAACACACAGAGCTAACACAGAGCTAACACAGAGCTAACACAGAGCTAACAGAGCTAACACACTGAGCTAACACAGAGCTAACACACAGAGCTAACACACAGAGCTAACACAGAGAGCTAACACAGAGCTAACACACAGCTAACACACAGCTAACACAGAGCTAACACAGAGCTAACAGAGCTAACACACTGAGCTAACACAGAGCTAACACACAGCTAACACACAGAGCTAACACAGAGCTAACAGAGCTAACACACTGAGCTAACACAGAGCTAACACACAGCTAACACACAGAGCTAACACAGAGCTAACAGAGCTAACACACAGAGCTAACACACAGAGCTAACACAGAGCTAACACACAGAGCTAACACACAGAGCTAACAGAGCTAAACACAGAGCTAACAGACAGCTAACACAGAGCTAACACACAGCTAACACAGAGCTAACACACAGATCTAACACACAGAGCTAACACAGAGCTAACACAGAGCTAACACACAGCTAACACAGAGCTAACACAGAGAGCTAACACAGAGAGCTAACACAGAGAGCTAACACACAGAGCTAACATACAGAGCTAACACAGAGCTAACACACAGAGCTAACACACAGAGCTAACACAGAGCTAACACAGAGCTAACAGAGCTAACACACAGCTAACACAGAGCTAACACAGAGCTAACAGAGCTAACACACTGCTAACATAGCTAACACACTCTTAACAGAGCTATCAAACAGGGCTAACACAGAGCTAACACACATCTAACACACAGAGCTAACACACAGAGCTAACACACAGAGCTAACACACAGAGTTAACACACAGAGCTAACACACAGAGCTAACACAGAGCTAACAGACAGAGCTAACACAGAGCTAACACACAGCTAACACAGAGCTAACAGACAGAGCTAACACAGAGCTAACACACAGCTAACACAGAGCTAACACAGAGCTAACAGACAGAGCTAACACAGAGCTAACACAGAGCTAACACACAGAGCTAACACAGAGCTAACAGACAGAGCTAACACAGAGCTAACACACAGCTAACACAGAGCTAACAGACAGAGCTAACACAGAGCTAACACACAGCTAACACACAGCTAACACAGAGCTAACACACAGCTAACACAGAGCTAACACACAGCTAACACAGCGCTAACACACAGAGCTAACACACAGAGCTAACACACAGAGCTAACACAGAGCTAACACAGAGCTAACACACAGCTAACACACAGAGCTAACACACAGAGCTAACACAGAGCTAAACACAGAGCTAACACACAGCTAACACAGAGCTAACACACAGAGCTAACACACAGAGCTAACACAGAGCTAAACACAGAGCTAACACACAGCTAACACAGAGCTAACACACAGAGCTAACACACAGAGCTAACATAGAGCTAAACACAGAGCTAACACACAGCTAACACACAGAGCTAACACACAGAGCTAACACACAGAGCTAACACAGAGCTAACACACAGAGCTAACACACAGAGCTAACACAGAGCTAAACACAGAGCTAACACACAGCTAACACAGAGCTAACACACAGAGCTAACACACAGAGCTAACACACAGAGCTAACACACACAGCTAACACAGAGCTAACACACAGAGCTAACACACAGAGCTAACACACAGAGCTAACACACAGAGCTAACACAGAGCTAACACACAGAGCTAACACACAGAGCTAAACACAGAGCTAACACACAGAGCTAACACACAGAGCTAAACACAGAGCTAACACACAGCTAACACAGAGCTAACACAGAGCTAACACACAGAGCTAACACACAGAGCTAACACACAGAGCTAACACAGAGCTAACACACAGAGCTAACACAGAGCTAAACACAGAGCTAACACACAGCTAACACAGAGCTAACACACAGAGCTAACACACAGAGCTAACACACAGAGCTAACACACAGAGCTAACACACAGAGCTAACACAGAGCTAACAGAGCTAACACAGAGAGCTAACAGAGAGCTAACACACAGCTAACACAGAGCTAACACAGAGCTAACAGAGCTAACATAGCTAACACACAGCTAACACAGAGCTAACACAGAGCTAACACACAGAGCTAACACACAGAGCTAACACACAGAGCTAACACAGAGCTAACACAGAGCTAACACAGAGCTAACAGAGCTAACACACAGCTAACACAGAGCTAACACAGAGCTAATAGAGCTAACATAGCTAACACACAGCTAACACAGAGCTAACACACAGCTAACACAGAGCTAACAGAGCTAACATAGCTAACACACAGCTAACACACAGCTAACACAGAGCTAACACAGAGCTAACACACAGAGCTAACACAGAGCTAACACACAGAGCTAACACACAGAGCTAACACAGAGCTAACACAGAGCTAACACAGAGCTAACAGAGCTAACACACAGCTAACACAGAGCTAACACAGAGCTAACACAGAGCTAACACAGAGCTAACACACAGCTAACACACAGAGCTAACACACAGAGCTAACACAGAGCTAACACAGAGCTAACACAGAGCTAACAGAGCTAACACACAGCTAACACAGAGCTAACACAGAGCTAACAGAGCTAACACACAGCTAACACACAGCTAACACGGAGCCAGTGGCGGCGCCAGGGTATGGCTGGGGTGGGCTATTTTTTTTTTGGTGAACCGAAAAAAGAAAGGTTCATGTGTTCAGTGTTCCACAGGTATTGAACATGCACAAACTAGGGTTTCCCATTAATGTCCCGGCATATTCTTCAAAATGCCTTGCTGTAGTATGACCACCAGGAGACTCTTGATGTGTGTGGTGAGTTTGGTGGTAATAAGCTGAATAATAGTGAATATTATTGTATTCTCTTTTTTCGGAGTTGCACTTTGCAGACGGTCCCTGAGCACTCGTTTCTTCTCCGGCTGCGGATAGAGACCAATGTAATGTGTCCAGCTAGGAGGACGGCGCGTATTGGCTTTTTTTGATCAAAATGTGTAGTTCGTTGTCCTTACCGCGGTACTTAGGAGACGTCATTTGTGTCTGAATAACGTTTTGTTCATGAGTTATTGATCCGTGAAATCCGAATCAACCAATATCGTTTCAACTTTACTGAACCAAGCCAGAGGACCGTCTCATTTCGTAGACCGCTCGGTTTGCTGTTCCTTCACTTTATTTTTATATTTATATTCATGTATTTTGGACGAAAACTTAGCGTGAGGAAAGCAGACCCGGCGGCAGACATACATCTCTGGGCTGCAGTGGCGGCTCCAGAGTATCTGCTCTGGGTAATCTTTGGTAGGGCTAACCCATACAGGGGTGGGGCTCAAGTCAGTATTTGCAATGTAATTACATACACGCCCCCCTTGACAGTGAAACACCACGCGTGAGGTTTAGATTATTTCCCTGTCTCAATCCAAATTGAACTGTATGAAATAAAAAGGGCGACCTGGAGCCAATCCTGCAATTTCCCCTCAGGTGAAAGAGTTGACATGCTGAAAACCCAACCCCTGCAGGGGGGTCTGGGGATGAGCTGTGCAGTTTTCACCACCCTCTGTAAAGCCGGTTGAGGGCAGTGCAGCTGCCGTACCAGGCCGTGAGGCAGCCAGTCAGGACCCTCTCTATGGAGCACCTGAAGGTCAGGACCCTCTCTATGGCGCACCTGAAGGTCAGGACCCTCTCTATGGAGCACCTGTAGGTCAGGATGCTCTCTATGGAGCACCTGAAGGTCAGGATGCTCTCTATGGAGCACCTGTAGGTCAGGATGCTCTCTATGGAGCACCTGTAGGTCAGGATGCTCTCTATGGAGCACCTGTAGGTCAGGATGCTCTCTATGGAGCACCTGTAGGTCAGGATGCTCTCTATGGAGCACCTGAAGGTCAGGACCCTCTCTATGGAGCACCTGAAGGTCAGGACCCTCTCTATGGAGCACCTGTAGGTCAGGACCCTCTCTATGGAGCACCTGCAGAAGGTCAGGATGCTCTCTATGGAGCACCTGTAGAAGGTCAGGATGCTCTCTATGGAGCACCTGCAGAAGGTCAGGATGCTCTCTATGGAGCACCTGTAGAAGGTCAGGATGCTCTCTATGGAGCACCTGAAGGTCAGGATGCTCTCTATGGAGCACCTGAAGGTCAGGACCCTCTCTATGGAGCACCTGTAGAAGGTCAGGATGCTCTCTATGGAGCACCTGAAGGTCAGGATGCTCTCTATGGAGCACCTGTAGGTCAGGATGCTCTCTATGGAGCACCTGAAGGTCAGGATGCTCTCTATGGAGCACCTGTAGGTCAGGATGCTCTCTATGGAGCACCTGTAGAAGGTCAGGATGCTCTCTATGGAGCACCTGAAGGTCAGGATCCTCTCTATGGAGCACCTGTAGGTCAGGATGCTCTCTATGGAGCACCTGAAGGTCAGGATGCTCTCTATGGAGCACATGAAGGTCAGGATCCTCTCTATGGAGCACCTGAAGGTCAGGATGCTCTCTATGGAGCACCTGAAGGTCAGGATGCTCTCTATGGAGCACCTGAAGGTCAGGATCCTCTCTATGGAGCACCTGTAGGTCAGGATGCTCTCTATGGAGCACCTGAAGGTCAGGATGCTCTCTATGGAGCACCTGTAGAAGGTCAGGATGCTCTCTATGGAGCACCTGAAGGTCAGGATGCTCTCTATGGAGCACCTGTAGGTCAGGATGCTCTCTATGGAGCACCTGTAGAAAGTCAGGATGCTCTCTATGGAGCACCTGAAGGTCAGGATGCTCTCTATGGAGCACCTGTAGAAGGTCAGGATGCTCTCTATGGAGCACCTGTAGAAGGTCAGGATGCTCTCTATGGAGCACCTGTAGAAGGTCAGGATACTCTCTATGGAGCACCTGTAGAAGGTCAGGATGCTCTCTATGGAGCACCTGTAGAAGGTCAGGATACTCTCTATGGAGCACCTGAAGGTCAGGATGCTCTCTATGGAGCACCTGTAGAAGGTCAGGATACTCTCTATGGAGCACCTGTAGAAGGTCAGGATGCTCTCTATGGAGCACCTGTAGAAGGTCAGGATGCTCTCTATGGAGCACCTGAAGGTCAGGATGCTCTCTATGGAGCACCTGTAGAAGGTCAGGATACTCTCTATGGAGCACCTGTAGAAGGTCAGGATGCTCTCTATGGAGCACCTGTAGAAGGTCAGGATGCTCTCTATGGAGCACCTGAAGGTTGGGATGCTCTCTATGGAGCACCTGAAGGTCAGGATGCTCTCTATGGAGCACATGAAGGTCAGGACCCTCTCTATGGAGCACCTGTAGAAGGTCAGGATGCTCTCTATGGAGCACCTGTAGAAGGTCAGGATGCTCTCTATGGAGCACCTGTAGAAGGTCAGGATACTCTCTATGGAGCACCTGTAGAAGGTCAGGATGCTCTCTATGGAGCACCTGTAGAAGGTCAGGATGCTCTCTATGGAGCACCTGAAGGTTGGGATGCTCTCTATGGAGCACCTGAAGGTTGGGATGCTCTCTATGGAGCACCTGAAGGTTGGGATGCTCTCTATGGAGCACCTGAAGGTCAGGATGCTCTCTATGGAGCACCTGAAGGTCAGGATGCTCTCTATGGAGCACCTGTAGAAGGTCAGGATACTCTCTATGGAGCACCTGAAGGTCGGGATGCTCTCTATGGAGCACCTGTAGAAGGTCAGGATACTCTCTATGGAGCACCTGAAGGTCAGGATGCTCTCTATGGAGCACCTGTAGAAGGTCAGGATACTCTCTATGGAGCACCTGAAGGTCAGGATGCTCTCTATGGAGCACCTGAAGGTCAGGATGCTCTCTATGGAGCACCTGTAGAAGGTCAGGATACTCTCTATGGAGCACCTGAAGGTCAGGATGCTCTCTATGGAGCACCTGAAGGTCAGGATGCTCTCTATGGAGCACCTGTAGAAGGTCAGGATACTCTCTATGGAGCACCTGAAGGTCGGGATGCTCTCTATGGAGCACCTGTAGAAGGTCAGGATGCTCTCTATGGAGCACCTGAAGGTCAGGATGCTCTCTATGGAGCACCTGAAGGTCGGGATGCTCTCTATGGAGCACCTGAAGGTCAGGATGCTCTCTATGGAGCACCTGAAGGTCAGGATGCTCTCTATGGAGCACCTGAAGGTCAGGATGCTGGTTACGCGGCTGGCAATACATCAAACTTGCACACTCATTTGAAAAGGCATCCCCCGAACGTGAATATCACCGGTAGGCTTGGGCGGTATGACGGTATTACGGTATACCAGGGTATTTCGAAATCCCGTCGGTATGATTTTCAATACCGTGACGTCACAGACTGTGCGCCAATGCGTTTCATTCTATTACACTGAAACAGAGTTTTGACAGGGACGACATTGGTTGTAATGCACAGCACGCGCCAGCAGAGGGCAGGGGAGGGCAGTCGGTCTTTCCCGCTCTCAGAGCTCAGCACAGAGCTGAGATGAGCAAGATGGCGGCAGCATTGGCCGGCCCCGAACTCGGACAACCAGTAAAAAAGAAAAATGCCTCTGCGCCTGTTTGGGACTATTTTGGGTTTACTCGTTGCCAGTGACTTCATCCAGCACAACGAGAGACAGAGGCACTTCTTTGGGAATGTTTAAGACGGGGTGAGTGAGTGTTGACATTTTTTAATCCTATGCAACTGGTTGATGGTTTTGTAGTCGAGGTCGGACGGTTTTAAAAACGAAAGCATTTACGTGCTAAACATTCACGCGAGTAATCCAATGAATCAAATGGAAATAAGGTTTTTAACACATGCACGGAATAATATTGCCAAACTAGTTAGTGAATATAGCAAACTTTATTCAATAAGTCAAGTATTTACTCCCGGAAAATGTTTATGTTTGATGATATATTGTTAACTTAGCTCACTATGGAAACAACGTCAGACATCTACAAACGCGTCCTGTATCCGATCTCAAAATGTGCCATTTGCACAATGTGTCATGTATGCAGCCCTTGTTTTGCACTTGCGCGCACGTCGCGGCACTTTGCGAGCGTCTACCGGCTCGGGCTGCATTTTACACCGAACATATAATATACCGTTCGAAACATCTATTTGCCGCCGAGCGCCACTTCGCTCAAGTCGACCCAAGTCATACCGTCATATACCGTATACCACGGTATGATGTCAGCAAGGTATGACGGTATGAAAAAAATTATACCGCCCAAGCCTAGTCACCGGTACCAAAAGAAAAAAGACTGAAGTGCAAACCCAACTCCCGCTAGCATTTAAGCCTCCACCACTCGCAAAGAGTTCAGACCGAGCCAAAGCTATTACAAACGCCAAATCTCCTTATGTTGCCATGTTAGCAAAGCGCTACCTGGCTGTATCTGCTACCTCTGTCCCTAGAGAGGGTGTTCTCCACAGCAGGAGACATTGTTAGTGCCAGCAGATCTGCCCTTTCAGCAAGCAATGTGGACAAGTTCATCTTTCTTTAAACAAACATGAAAATACAATGACAAGCAAGTCCTAATGTCAGACTGGCTGCTTAGGTACGAGTACAGTACAGTTCAAATACAGGTTACTTCAGCTCATCGAAATGCTGCACCTTGATGTTTATTTTATTATATTTTGTATTTATTTGAGTGATTATTCACAGTTTAATAATAATTAAAAAAAATATATATATATTTTATGTTTTGTGATAATTGTTTCTGCTCTACCGAAAACTTACCGTGACCTAAAGACCGAGGTGCGTACCGAACCGAAATGTTTGTGAACCGTTACACCCTGACCCTGCAGTAATAGTACTCTGTGTATATATACCCTGCAGTAATAGTACTCTGTGTATATATACCCTGCAGTAATAGTACTCTGTGTATATATACCCTGCAGTAATAGTACTAACGTCATTCCTCTGTATCGCAGCGTCGTCTTGGAGACGCAGCGAAGAAAGCGATCGGGAAGCTGAGCACGAGGACGGTGAGGAGAGGAGACAAGGTGAGGGGCTGAGGAGAAGAAGTGAGCACGCACACTGTACTGTCACTGCAACCTGAGGGTGTGTGTGTGTGTGTGTGTGTGTGTGTGTGTGTGTGTGTGTGTGTGTGTGTGTGTGTGTGTGTGTGTGTGTGTGTGTGTGTGTGTGTGTGTGTGTGTGTGTGTGTGTGTGTGTGTGTGTGTGTGTGTGTGTGTGTGTGTGTGTGTGTGTGTGTGTGTGTGTGTGTGTGTGTGTGTGTGTGTGTGTGTGTGTGTGTGTGTGTGTGCTGCAGGAGACTGATCCAGACTTTAACCACTGTGCGGTGTGTATTGAAGCGTACCAGCTGAACGACGTGGTCCGCATCCTGCCCTGCAAGTGAGTCACACTGTGTTCAATATAGCTATACTACAATATATATGAAGTACATACAGCAGTGGCGAGCCGTCAGGCCCCCTAGGCCCCCTCTGAGGGCCGAAGGTATTCTACAAAATCATATTTGAAAACATTAAAAAAATTATTCTTTTATTTATATTTTTCATTAGTTTTACCAAAATAACTTGATTTAATTGTATTTGAAATAACATTTCCAAAGAAATAAATCCTTTGAATCTGCCTGTTCAGTTTCTGTTGGAATGTGAAGGGTTAAATGCCGTCTCTGCGGGTTATGTGAAGACGGGAGGGCTTGTTGGTCCCTCTGTACATTCACAGAGGGCCCGCTATAGTAACTCAATGAGAGAGTCATGTCAGATGACAGCACAATTGACCAATCATATCTTCCCTCTAAATGGGCGGGCTTTGTTTTCGCGGACTTTATGACAAGTTCCGCCCGCTGTGAGGTCTATGCAAGTGTATAAAGTGGAGCAGTGACGCGTCCTAAAACCCGGAAGTAAGCTGCGCTCGGGTTCCCGGGGTTCCCTCGACAAAAAAGCAATGGGATTTCTCCATAGGATTTAGGAAAATAGCTGGAAATAGGTATAAAAGTCACGGCTCGCCACTGACGTACAGTATATACTCAGGCATACATACAGTATATATAAAGTGTATAAATATGTGATCACATGACGCTGCAGACGTGAAGTTTACCTGATTCTAGAAACTCTCTTGATGGGGTCTCACTGACCAATCAGAGCAGAGAGATTCTCCCACAAAACTAAAAACACAAAAATAGAAATGTGCAGCTCCTCATCTGGAACCATGGGAACAGAACATAGACGTCTGCTGTATGGATATAAACGTGTGTGTGTGTGTGTGTGTGTGTGTGTGTGTGTGTGTGTGTGTGTGTGTGTGTGTGTGTGTGTGTGTGTGTGTGTGTGTGTGTGTGTGTGTGTGTGTGTGTGTGTGTGTGTGTGTGTGTGTGTGTGTGTGTGTGTGTGTGTGTGTGTGTGTGTGTGTGCACAGACATGTCTTCCACAAGGTGTGTGTGGACCCCTGGCTGAACGAGCACTGCACCTGTCCCATGTGTAAGCTGAACATCCTGAAGGCTCTGGGCATCGCGGTGAGTCATGTGACCTGTTGGTGTTTCAGGGGGGAGTCATGTGACCTGTTGGTGTTTCAGGGGGGAGTCATGTGACCTGTTGGTGTTTCAGGGGGGAGTCATGTGACCTGTTGGTGTTTCAGGCGGGAGTCATGTGACCTGTTGGTGTTTCAGGGGGGAGTCATGTGACCTGTTGGTGTTTCAGGGGGGAGTCATGTGACCTGTTGGTGTTTCAGGGGGGAGTCATGTGACCTGTTGGTGTTTCAGGGGGGAGTCATGTGACCTGTTGGTGTTTCAGGGGGGAGTCATGTGACCTGTTGGTGCATCAACTTTACTTAAAAGTGGATGCACCAACACTACTGCACTAACCCTCCCCCCCATGTATACTCTCTCTAACCTCCCCCCCTTGTATACTCTCTCTAACCTCCCCCCCCTTGTATACTCTCTCTAACCCTCCCCCCCTTGTATACTCTCTCTAACCCTCCCCCCCTTGTATACTCTCTCTAACCTCCCCCACTTGTATACTCTCTCTAACCCTCCCCCCCTTGTATACTCTCTCTAACCCTCCCCCCCTTGTATACTCTCTCTAACCCTCCCCCCCTTGTATACTCTCTCTAACCCTCCCCCCCTTGTATACTTTCTCTAACCTCCCCCCCATGTATACTCTCTCTAACCTCCCCCCCATGTATACTCTCTCTAACCTCCCCCACTTGTATACTCTCTCTAACCCTCCCCCCCTTGTATACTCTCTCTAACCCTCCCCCCCTTGTATACTCTCTCTAACCCTCCCCCCCTTGTATACTCTCTCTAACCCTCCCCCCCTTGTATACTCTCTCTAACCTCCCCCCCATGTATACTCTCTCTAACCTCCCCCCCATGTATACTCTCTCCCCCACAGACGGCCGTCCCCTGTGTGGACGGGCTGGAGCTGGATGTGGACCGGCTCCCTGTGGCCTCCAGCAGCCGCGCCCCCCCCCCAGGAGACCCCCCCCCCCATCAGCCTGGAGCCCCTCAGCCCCCCCCCCTCAGCCCGGAGGCCCTCTGACATCACCATCGCTGTCACCAGTACGTTCTCCTGTATTACACGATCAATACTTCATTCTGATTGGTCAATTCCTTCATTTCAGGTTATTCAGTCAGGGAGGCGTCGTTTTGAGCAGGACCGCAGACAGGGGGTCCTTCATGTTTTTATATCTGAGAACTGTGATATGCATAAAGACAGTACAACAGGAGACCTTTTATGTATTCTTATATATATATATATATATATATATATGCAGAGTGTGTCTGTGGTTCAGTCTGTGTTTGTGTCTCCAGGCGGAGGGTCCTTCTTCACCAGGACCTCCATGTCTCCTCTGGTCTGTGAGATGGAGCTGCCGGACCTCCAGAGCTCTCTGGACCTGTATGACGACGACAACAAGTCCTGAGGGTTCCTGTGGGTTCCCGGGGGTTCCTGAGGGGTCCTGGGGGTTTCTGAGGGTTCCTGGAGGTTCCTGAGGGTTCTGAACCCATGGAAGAACTTCAAACTGCATTAAACCTTCAGCCTGGATCAAGGTCTCAGTTCAAACCCTTGTGACTTTGTTTTAACCAGAGCTGGATCCTTTAATCCAGAGAACTGTGGACCAGGAGCCAGAACCTAAACCCTGTTCCTTAGGTGGATCTGAATGTCATGTTGCTGTTGATTTCCTTAAAACGTTCCCGGGAAAAGTTCTTGAATCCCTAAAAGTGTTCTTGTGTTCCTGGAAAAGAGCTCCTGAAACAGGCCCTGAATTCCTATGGGTCCTCTCAAAGGTTCCTGAGCACCTAAAAACTGTTCTTAGGTCTCCGGAAGACTTTGGCCATTCCTTAACAGGTTCCTGGAAAGGTCCTGAGTTTAAAAAATGTTTGCATAAAAAGGTCAAAAGTTCTTAACTTGGTTTCTTGAAAAGGGTTCCTGGGTTCTGAAAAAGGTTCTTAGGTTCCAGAAAACTGGTTTCTGGAAGAGTTCCCAAGCACGTAAAGAGGTTCGGTTGGGTTCCTCATCACAGAGGTTCGTAAAACATTTCCCAGGTGATACAGATGTTCCTGGGTTCTCTATAACGTTTCAGTTCCTACAAAGGTTCCCTGATTCTGGATGCTTCAGAAAGGTTCCAGAGTTCTTGGAAAACGTGTCAAAGGACCTGAGACGTTTTCACCTGAACAGACCATCAGGACCAGAACTCTAACAGGCCATCAGGACCAGAAGTCTAACAGACCATCAGGACCAGAACCCCAACAGACCATCAGGACCAGAACTCTAACAGACCATCAGGACCAGAACCCCAACAGACCCAAGACGACCTAAACCCAGAAGAAATGTCTGTCCCAAACTGATGTTCTGATGTTCTGATGTTTTGATGTTCTGATGTTCTGATGAACTGATGTTCTGATGTTCTGATGTTCTTATGAACTGATGTTCTGATGTTCTGATGTTTTGATGTTCTGATGAACTGATGTTCTGATGTTCTGATGTTCTGATGTTCTTATGAACTGATGTTCTGATGTTCTGATGAACTGATGTTCTGATGTTCTGATGTTCTGATGTTCTGATGAACTGATGAACTGATGTTCTGATGAACTGATGTTCTGATGTTCTGATGTTCTGATGTTCTGATGAACTGATGTTCTGATGTTCTGATGAACTGATGAACCGATGTTCTGATGAACTGATGTTCTGATGTTCTGATGTTTTGATGAACTGATGTTCTGATGTTCTGATGTTCCACGTCTGGAGCCCAGAGGTTCTTCAGCGGTCTCGACCTGAACAGAGTTAAACTCCTGTAGCAATAATTAGGTTTAAAGGAAAGGTCCAACACTTCAGAGAACCTCCTGTCTGTCCTCACAGAGCTGAGTCAGGTCTGTCCTCACAATGCTGAGTCAGCTCTGTCCTCACAGAGCTGAGTCAGGTCTGTCCTCACAGTGCTGACTCAGGTCTGTCCTCACAGAGCTGAGTCAGGTCTGTCCTCACAGTGCTGACTCAGGTCTGTCCTCAAAACGCTCCTCCTATTGGCAGACAGACCTGAGTCCTCTCCTCCTATTGGCTGACAGACCTGAGGCCTCTCCTCCTATTGGCTGACAGACCTGAGGCCTCTCCTCCTATTGGCTGACAGACCTGAGGCCTCTCCTCCTATTGGCTGACAGACCTGAGTCCTCTCCTCCTATTGGCTGACAGACCTGAGTCCTCTCCTCCTATTGGCTGACAGACCTGAGTCCTCTCCTACTATTTGCTGACAGACCTGAGTCCTCTCCTCCTATTGGCTGACAGACCTGAGGCCTCTCCTCCTATTGGCTGACAGACCTGAGGCCCCTCCCCCTATTGGCTGACCGACCTGAGTCCCCTCCTCCTATTGGCTGACAGACAGGGGGTGGGCGTGTCTCTGAAGTGATGGACAGCTCCTTCATGTATTCTGCAGCTCTGAGTATACTGGCTCCTTATATAAACAGCATTATAGAATATACTGAATATAACCTCACTGTGTACTTCCCCATTAAAGTACTCTAACCTGCCAACGCCTCCAATTACTCTCCAGGTACTCAGTACACATACTCAGTACAAGTACTCACCAAGTACTTAGTACACATACTCACCAAGTACTTAGTACACGTACACAAGAAGTACTCAGTACACATACTCACCAAGTATACAGTACACATACTCACCAAGTACACACTGCAAGTACACATACTCACCAAGTACACACTGTAAGTACACATACTCACCAAGTACACACTGCAAGTGCAGAGTACACATACTCACCAAGTACACAATGCAAGTGCAGAGTACACATACTCACCAAGTACTTAGTACACATACTCAACAAGTACTCAGTACACATACTCAACAAGTATACAGTACACATACTCTCCAAGTACAAACTGCAAGTACACATACTCACCAAGTACCACTCACCAGGCTCTGCACTTTCCCTCCTCACCTCATACCTCAAAGACCGCACCTACAGGGTAACTTGGAGAGGATCAGAGTCCGACCCTTGTCAATTAACTACAGGGGTCCCTCAGGGCTCTGTTCTTGGTCCCCTCCTCTTCTCCTTGTACACAAACTCGCTCGGATCTGTCATTAGCCCGCATGGTTTTTCATACCACTGCTACGCTGACGACACCCAATTAATTCTGTCCTTTCCCCGCTCAGAGACCCAGGTCGTCGCACGCATCTCTGCTTGCCTAGCAGACATCTCTCAGTGGATGTCTGCTCACCACCTCAAGCTCAACCTTGACAAGACTGAACTGCTTTTCCTTCCGGGAAAAGATTGTCCCACTCTTGACCTAACAATCAACATCGGCCCCTCTGTTGTTTCCCCGACTCAGACTGCAAGGAGTCTGGGTGTGACCCTAGATAACAAACTGTCCTTCACTGCAAACATCTCTGCTACAACCCACTGCTGCAGATACACTCTTTACAACATCAGGAGGATACGTCCCCAGCTGACCCAGAAAGAGACGCAGGTTCTGGTCCAGGCTCTCGTCATCTCACGCCTAGACTACTGCAACTCCTTCCTGGCTGGTCTACCTGCATGTGCCATCCGACCTCTGCAGCTCATCCAGAATGCAGCGGCTCGTCTGGTCTTCAACCTTCCTAAATGTTCCCACACCACGCCGCTCCTCCGCTCCCTTCACTGGCTTCCAGTAACTGCTAGAATCCACTTCAAGACACTGGTACTTGCGTACCATGCTGTGAATGGATCTGGCCCTTCCTACATCCAGGACATGGTTAAACCGTACACCCCAGCACGTGCACTCCGCTCTGCATCAGCCAAACAGCTCGCTGCACCCGCACTGCGAGGGGGACCCAAGTTCCCATCAGCAGAAACACGTGGGTTTGCTATCCTGGCTCCAAAATGGTGGAATGAGCTCCCCATTGAAATCAGGACAGCAGAAAGCTTACACATCTTCTTCAGACTGAAAACTCATCTCTTTGGACTCCACTTCCAGAGATAGAATTACTAACAAAGCACTTATATACTAATAAAGGGCTGGCTTATCTAAAGCCAGTTGAGTAGCACTTGAAATGTTTGGCTCTATGAAACCTGATGAACTTATATGATTCAGTTTTCTTCAAGTTTGTATCTTGTTGGTCGAATGCACTTATTGTAAGTCGCTTTGGATAAAAGCCTCAGCTAAATGCAATGTAATAAGTACACTCTGCAAGTAATCAGCACAAGTACACACCAAGTACTCAGTATAAGTACTCAGCAAGTACTCACAGCGTGTACTTATCTGCATTGCTCTTGGTCTTCACTTAAAGGTGGGGTAGGTAATTTACTTCAGAAATACTTGTTATATTCCATGGAATGCTCTTGACATCCCGTTAGCAATGAATACATTAAATACTTTGACAATAAATACATTGCTATCACAAGTTGTGCTGGTGATAAACTGTACTAGTCTGTGCTTCTGCACCTTCTCTTTGTCGGGGTAGTAAACTAGATAGGCGGGGCTTCCCTTGTCATGCCCTACAGAATGTCCTTTCTCACACCTAGTGTCTAATTTTCCCCTGTCCTGCTGGTACGCATAGCACACTGCTCCAAACGTATGCATCCTAGCTAAGTTACACTTTTTCCCTGTCAGTGCTGAATATGGCGTAGTGCCCGTGTGCTTATTAAAACACCGGTTTCTCTTATGTGCTGCTTCCTGAATGGCATAGTGCCACAGGTTTTTAGGCAGATCGCTGTCAATAAGCATACATCTGGCCATTTCAAAAAGAGTGCGCCCTTCTCTTTCAGCTGTCCCGTTCTGATGTGGGGAATAAGGACAAGACGTCTCATGTCTGATCTTGTTCTTTCTCAATAGTGTCTGAAACTCCTTACTCCCATTATCTGATCTAATGCATTTCACAGTCCCATAGGGAGCTACATCTGCCAGATACTTCTCAGTGGCTTCAACTGCGTCACTCTTCGCTTTCAGGTAATAAACAAACACTGCCCCTGTACACACATCTGTAAGTGAGTGCATATACTTGAAGCCATTTATGGACTCGTTAACTGGACCAGCTAGATCAGTTTTCACCAACTCAAGTGGTGTGTTTGCTTTATCGGTCGGATCTCTTTTTCTCGTTTGGGTAAACTTTCCATCTATGCATACTGTACAATCTTTATCAGGCTTACGCTTTGCACCCTTAATATGCATACCTACAGTTACATCCTGCAGCTTTAAAACATCCTCATAATTACAGTGACCCATAATCTAATGCCACGTTTGGATATCATGGCTGACATGACACTTATCTTCAACATCACACTCTGTTTGCAAATAGTACATTTTCTTACATACATAAATGTCAAACCTGGTACCATCCGGTAACATCAGAGCATCTTTACCTTCGTCGAAGAACACCTTGGCGCCGTTAGCTGTAGCAGACTTCACGGAAAAGAGTTCTTGGGGGTACGATGGGATGTATAGTGCGTTCTTCAGGGTCATTTTACACCGTCGTCCCTCGCTATCTATCAGACACATCTCTGCTTCTCCTCTGCCGTGCGCCACCCCGAAGGTGCGCCTCCCGCCTGCCAATTCCATGCTGTGTCTATCCGGCTTGAAGGTGATGTCAAAAATCTTGAATTTGTTCTCATCGTTGATGATGTGGGACGACGCTCCCGTGTCCACGATCAATCCTTTTCTGTGGGTCTGTAGTTGTTGTCTCTGTAGGCTGGTCCCTTTAGCTTGCACTTTGAGGGTGTAGTCATCTCCTTCCGCAGCTTCTCCGGTACCACCTGGCATGCTCGCGCACCGAGCGGCATCACCGTGGTCCCTCTTTGTGCACGCTTTGTCTGTGTGCCCCTTGCTTTTACAAAAGCTACACCAGACTTTCTTTCTGCAGTCATCTTTTTGATGGCCTTTCTCTCCGCATCGCCAACATGCGCCGACGCGTTCTCCGTCTTTTGGCGGGCTTTCTCTTTGTCGCTGCTTGGACCCTCAGCAACCTCTCGCTCGTCTCGTCTGAGGCTGGGGCTGAATCTTCTGAGGCCTCGAAGTTCCTCAACTTCGCCTTGAACTGTCCCAACGTTACTTCAGTGTCATCGTGTGTCACCATTAGTGTGAACGGCTTGTATTTTTTGGGTAATCCCCGCATAACCATCGCCCTCATTAGTCCCTCACTTGGTGCTTCTCCCGCGCTCCTGAGTGCCGTAATGAGCTGCTCAGCTCGGATGTACCCCATGATGATGATGATTGATGATTGATGATTCCACCACGGCGTACCCGAGGGCTCTGTGCTTGGCCCCCTTCTGTTCACCATTTACATGCTCCCCCTCGGCCAGGTCATCCGACATCATGGACTCAATTTCCACACCTACGCTGATGATACCCAACTGTATCTCAGCACCACTCCATCCTCCCAGCTCCACCCTCAGTCTCTCATCAACTGCCTGCATGACATCAAAACGTGGATGTCTTCCAACTGTCTTAAGCTGAACAGCAATAAAACAGAGCTCATGGTTGTGGCACCCAAGGCCCTGCTCCAGAAGGTTGGTGACTTCGTCCTCGAGGTCGACGGCTGCTCCATCTCCCAATCTCCTGAAGCCCGCAACCTGGGTGTCATCCTCAACTCCACCCTTTCCTTACATTCCCACGTCAAATCTGTGACCAAATCGGCCTTTTTCCATCTAAGGAACATTGCCAGACTCCGACCATCACTCTCGGAGTCGGTTGCCGAAACCCTAGTCCATGCCTTTGTCACCACCCGCTTGGACTACTGCAATGGTGTCCTGTTCGGGGTTCCCAACAAAACCCTGGACAGGCTCCAGTATGTCCAAAACTGTGTTGCTAGGGTACTCACACACACAAAGCCGTGGGAGCACATCACTCCCACCCTCATCCACCTACACTGGTTGCCGGTCAAGTCCCGCATATCCTACAAAGTCCTCCTCCTTACCTACAAGTCCCTCCATGCCCTTGTCCCCCAGTACCTATCGGACATCCTTCACCCACATGCCCCACCCCGGAACCTGCGGTCCTCAGACTCTGGCCTGCTTACCACCCCCCGCACCTAACCCTAAAGTTACGGTGCTTATTAAGCTTTTTAAAACGTATGTGGTAAGTTGCCAAAGTGCTTTGTTTTGAACGTTCATCACTATTATAATCAAAAAGAGAAATATGAACGTTAGTTTTTACTGAAATGATCAATCAATCATCAATCAATGTTTATTTATATAGCCCAATATCACAAATGTTACATTTGTCTCAGTGGACTTCACAGTTTGTACAGAATATCAGTATGACAATACGACACCCTCTATCCTTAGACCCTCTGTCCTCAGACCCTCTGTCCTTAGACCCTCTGTCCTTAGACCCTCACATCGTACAAGGAAAATCTTCCGGAGAAAACCCACAGTTTAAAGGGGAACATGGGAGAAACCTCAGGGAGAGCAACAGAGGAGGGATCCCTCTCCAGGACGGACAGACGTGCAATAGATGCTGTGTGTAAATCGAAAAGATAATACATTTACAACATAGGTAGACCAAATGTTTGGAAATGCATGTGTCTATAATAAGAAGATGAATCCACGAGGATGTCAGCAATCTTGTGGGAGCCATCCGGGAAGTAGTATGATGAGAGTCTGGCAGGACTGCAGAGACAGGTTCAGCCACGACTCAAAGTCCAGGACTCAGATCCAGTGCTCAGGATAGAGGATCCAGGACACACGACCACAGCAACAGGATCAGCCACGACTCAGGATCCCGGCGTATATATGGACACAAAAAAGAGATTTGGGGGAAGCTGGGTTGATCGGAACATGAGAGTACACAGGTACAGACAGACAGGAAGACGGAGTGAGGTGCCCCACCCCCCAACAGTCCAAGCCTATAGCAGCTAAACTAACGTGTCTACATACATGCACTCCCTTAGGATAGGTTGAGGGAAAAGGGTAGCAAGTAAGAAGTAGGAAACAGAGGTGGAGAGGCACACGCAGGGAGAGAGGTCCCCACTGGAACCTGAACTGGTCAGAGGTAGGAGTAGGTCAGTGGCTACATTCCACACTCCCCGGCCGGGCTAGGCCTCTCTGCAACCTGTTACCCTCTAATAAACCTCCAGAGGTCAGAGAGGGGAAAGGTTTGGATAAAGTTTTAAATATAAGATCTAAGTTTTTAGGATTGAAGTGAAAGAGTAAGAACTCAAATGTATAGGTGAAGAGGCACAACGTGTCTACGTCAATGCACTCTTATTAGATTATTTTATTTTATCACAATAAGCTTTATCAAAAAGGAAGGTCTTAAGCGCACTCTTAAAAACGGATAGGGTGTCTGCCGCCCGAACACAAACTGGAAGCTGATTCAACAAAAGTGGAGCTTGATAAGAAAAGGCTCTGGCTCCCATTGTACTTTTAGAGACTCTAGGAACAACCAACAACCCTGCATTCTTGGAACGCAATGCCCTAGTAGGACAGTAGGGTATAATGAGTTCTTTAAGGTAAGATGGCGCCTGCCCATTAAGGGCTTTGTAGGCCAGAAGAAGAATTTTAAATTCTATCCTGTGTTCTATAGGGAGCCAGTGTAAGGCAGCCAGAACAGGAGTAATGTGGTCCCTTTTCCTAACTCTGGTTAGTACACGAGCTGCAGCATTTTGAATCAGCTGAAGCGACTTGACTGACTTCTTGGTACACCCTGATAATAAGGAGTTACAATAATCCAGCCTTGAAGTAACAAATGCATGGACTAGTTTCTCTGCATCGTTTTGAGGCAAGATATGCCTGATTTTTGCAATGTTACGTAGATGGAAGTAGGCGGTCCTTGAGATTGATTTTATGTGGGTGTTAAAGGATAAATCCTGATCAAATATAACACCAAGATTCCTTACATTCTCACTGGAGGCCAAATTAATGCCATCCATAGTTAGTATATCTTTAGATCATTTGTCTCGTAGATTCTTTGGGCCAAGTTCAATAACTTCAGTTTTGGTCGAGTTTAACATCAAAAAGTTTAAGGTCATCCACGTTTTTAAGTCCTTGAGGCAGTCTTGAATTTTATTTAGATGATTAATTTCATCAGGCTTGATTGATAAATATAGTTGAGTATCATCCGTATAACAATGAAAGTTTACAGAATGATTCCTTATAATATTGCCGAACGGAAGCATATATAGGGTGAACAAAATAGGTCCAAGCACTGAGCCCTGTGGCACTCCATGGCTAACTTTGGTTTGCGTGGAAGATTCATCGTTGACACGTACAAACTGAGAGCGTTCAGATAGATAGGACCTAAACCAGCCTAAAGCAGTTCCCTGTATGCCAACTAAGTGCTCTAGTCTTTGCAATAGGATGTCATGGTCGATAGTATCAAATGCAGCATTAAGATCGAGCAAGACAAGAATAGAGACAAGTCCCTTGTCTGAGGCTATTAGAATGTCATTAGTGACTTTAACCAGAGCTGTCTCTGTGCTATGATGTGTTCTAAAGCCAGACTGAACATCTTCAAATAAATCATAGTTTTTTAAGTAATCAGCTGTTTTGCGACTGCTTTCTCAAGAATGTTTGAGAGGAATGGAAGATTAGAAATAGGTCTATAGTTGGCTAAAACCTCTGGATCGAGGTTGTGCTTTTTAAGAAGCGGTTTTATCACTGCTACTTTGAATGATTGTGGAACATAGCCTGATAATAAAGACATATTCATCATATTTAATAAAGAAGTGCTAATTAATGGAAAAACTTCTTTTAACAGCTTAGTTGGAATCGGGTCTAAGATACACGTTGATGGTTTAGAAGAGAGAATCATTGAATTTAATTGTTCAAGGTTTATGGCTGAAAAGCATTCTAGTTTACTATCTAGTGTAATATTAGAACTTACGTTTCCGGGAGCTGTTGATAACACTATACTGGTCAAAGGCAAGAGGTCATTGATTTTGTTTCTAAGAGTAACCATTTTATCGTTAAAAAAGCACATAAAATCATTGCTACTGAGTGCTATGGGAATAGAAGGCTCAGTCGAGCTGTGGCTCTCTGTCAGCCTGGCTACAGTGCTGAAAAGAAATCTTGCATTATTCTTATTCTCATCTATTAATGAAGAGTAGTGTGCTGCTCTCGCTTTACGCAGTGCTTTCTTATATTCATTGAGAGTAATATGCCAAATTAAACGAGATTCTTCAAGCTTAGTGGAACGCCATATCCTTTCAAGTTGTCTCGACTTTTGCTTTATTTTGCGGGTTCCGACATTATGCCATGGAGCTAATCTATGTTGTTTTATTTTCTTCTTTTTCAAAGGAGCAACAGAGTCTAATTTTATTTGCAGCGCATCTGCGAATTTATTATCAAATAAAGTCAACATTTCACTGAGCTGTGTGGGGTTTGCTCAACTTTTAAAAGATGTTTGAATGGTGATATACACAGTGATAGATGTTAAGGACTAACGTTTTATAAAAAATACATTTGTATTGATTTTAAGATCTTTTCATCAATCATACGTATTGGGATCATTCGTATTAATGTGGACCGGAGGGAGAGGGTGACGAGCAGAAGTTTCACTTTCCTTTTTTATTTCAATTCCAGCTTTGGTCATTAAGAATATGTTTCTCTGTTGTCCACGTTCATAAAGCATAACACAACAGCATCAGAGCACGGTGCAGAGTCTCTAGATGAGTCCCTCGTTCTTATTAAACATCCATGTTGTAGTCCTCTGTATAGAACACTGTAGTTTCCATAGTGTCACCACAGCAGCAGACGCACACAATGACGTCCGCTGGCGCATCATAAACACGTCAGATAGTGAAAGTGCATTCGGATTCTCTAAAGTACTGCAGTCTCTTTTCTTATATCCTTTTGAATTCTCCTATCCACTATCCCTTAACCCCGTGACGTTTCACTCAGAGGTCAAGGAATAGGAGATAGGCTTAGAATTTAGGAGCTGATTTTTGGATTATCGGAACGCAACCCCGGATGTGGGCCCACAGAGCATGCGCAGTGGAGTTTCCCCTTAAACCCCGCCTCTGATCACCCGCTCTGTCAATCAGATTAATGGAGAGATTAAATAACTCTAATTCAGCTTTAGGTGCATTGTACAGCTTTTATACTCTAATGATTTAAATAAGGGAAATACAATAATTCATACCGTGGAGTTTATTTAGTTTAAAACAAATCATCCGCTGATTAACACACGTCTCTTTCTCAATGTAAGTCAATAACGTCCCCGAAGCTGTAGTTCCACCGTTTCACCGCTCCGGACATTCAACGGGGGGTTTATGTTGTTCATTTATTTATTTTTTATTCAATAACATATTTCCTTGGGGGCTGGATTCATTCCATACGTACATGAACGTAATGATGCAGCGTGACGTGATGATGCAGCGCCAGACCCGGAAGTGATGTTTAGTCAGCTGACTGAAACAACAACAACATCAGAGGAGCTCCGGGAAAATAACGGGAATACTGCTCCTTAGTACCGGGGATACTGCTACTTCCTCCCGGGGATACTGCTCCTTAGTACCGGGGATACTGCTACTTCCTCCCGGGGATACTGATCTTTCTTAGTACCGGGGGTACTGCTCCTTCTTAGTACCGGGGAAACTGCTCCTTCCCTCGGGGGTCTCAGAGTGGTCCTCCTCCCTGGTTCTCCCCCCTTCTCTCGATGTGGATTTCCCCGGAGGAGGTGCTGCTGGCCGGGCCTCTGTGGGTCTCTGAGCGGGCAAACCCCTTCTTCATCCTGCAGAGGAGGAGAGGACATGGCCGAGGAGGGGGGCTGTCCGGTGAGTACAAGTACTCAGATATTGTACTTGAGTAAAAGTAAAGTACACAGAAAAGTACTGCATTCAAAATGTTCCTCAAGTGAAAGTAGAAAAGTATTCTCATCAAAATATAGTGAAAGACAGTAAAAGTAGTGATTGTTTGATTGGTCCATTTCAGAATAATAGATATGATATGTTTTATAATGATTGATGATTAAAGTGTTCTCAAAGCTGGTAAAGGTGCAGCTAGTTTGAATGACTTTTTATACTGTTATTACTAAATACTAAGTATTGATCCTGTGTTCTGCAGGTCTGCAGGTGGTGTACATACTAAGTATTGATCCTGTGTTCTGCAGGTCTGCAGGTGGTGTGAATACTAAGTATTGATCCTGTGTTCTGCAGGTCTGCAGGTGGTGTACATACTAAGTATTGATCCTGTGTTCTGCAGGTCTGCAGGTGGTGTACATACTAAGTATTGATCCTGTGTTCTGCAGGTCTGCAGGTGGTGTACATACTAAGTATTGATCCTGTGTTCTGCAGGTCTGCAGGTGGTGTACATACTAAGTGTTGATCCTGTGTTCTGCAGGTCTGCAGGTGGTGTGAATACTAAGTATTGATCCTGTGTTCTGCAGGTCTGCAGGTGGTGTACATACTAAGTATTGATCCTGTGTTCTGCAGGTCTGCAGGTGGTGTACATACTAAGTATTGATCCTGTGTTCTGCAGGTCTGCAGGTGGTGTACATACTAAGTGTTGATCCTGTGTTCTGCAGGTCTGCAGGTGGTGTACATACTAAGTGTTGATCCTGTGTTCTGCAGGTCTTCTGGTGGGCACCCTGGACGTGGTTCTGGACTCCAGTGCCCGGGTCGCTCCCTATCGGATCCTCCTGCAGACGGCTGGCGCTCAGATCTACTGGAACATCGCAAGCGGTGTGTTGAAGCCATTTTGCATTTCTATCTTATTTATATTTATAATGAAACATTATGAATGTTTTGTATATGATGTTTTATTATTTATATGTATTATTGTTTTGATAGATGCCAACTATCAATGTATTGTTATGGTGGCGTGGTTTTGGCCTTTAACAGACATCAGGTGACAGGTGCTCACGATGAGACCGCGTGTGTTTGGGTTTTAATTTTAACCCTGGGCTGTGTCTTGCAGGCTCGTCCAGGAAGGAGATCACGGAGCACTGGGATTGGCTTGAGTCAAAACTGCTGCAGACCATCTCCATCTTTGACAACGACGAAGACGTCACCACCTTCGTCAAGGGAAAGATCTCAGTATGTCACTTCCTGTTTACTTGCTCAGGTCTCTCTTCCTGTGTGTCATCCTTTCAGTGAGTGATGTCACTTTCTGCAGGGCATCATTGCAGAGGAGAACCGGCTGAAGCAGGGCGAGGAGCAGGAGGAGGATTGTGGGAAGTTTCGGGAGGCGGAGCTGAAGATGAGGAGGTTGTTTGGGATGCCGGAGGAAGAGAAGCTGGTCAACTATTACTCCTGCAGCTTCTGGAAGGGAAGGGTGCCGCGGCAGGGCTGGCTCTACCTGTCCGTCAACCACCTGTGCTTCTACTCCTTCCTGTTGGGCAAGGAGGGTACGGCCGGCCAATCACAGGCCAGAGTTCTTTCATATCATTCAAAAAGTGAAACAGAAAACAGGAAGCGCAAACTGCCCAGGCCCTTGAAGAGTAAATTAACAACTTCTGTAGTTACCTGACGGTACTCCTCTAGTTACCTGAAGGTACTCCTCTAGTTACCTGAAGGCACTCAGGGTGTCCGCGGGGTCTTAAAAAGTATTAAAAGTTGATAAATCAATTTCACGAAAATTAAGGCTATTAAAAAGTATTAAACGGCATTTTCCAAGGTATTAAGAAGGTCCACAGCAACGACAACATGAAACACCCTTTAATTTACTGAAACGACATGTCGGGAAACCCCCCAAGGCGGCCCCATGCATAGCGCGCCGTAAAATGCTGCTTCTTATTTTAAGTTTCGTTGCCTTGCTCCGCTCTGTGGGGGGGGGGGGGTCCCAAGGTGGGTAGACCGACATACGCAACGCTCTGGGGGTCCAACGGCTCCGTGTGTAAGCCCTATATGATCATTTTCTGATAACGATGAAATAGCCCACCTCCCTCTCCCCACGTCTCCTGCTGCTGCTGGGCTGTCAGAAGAGGGGGAGGAAAAGAGAGGCAGTCACCGTTTATTAAATATTATTATATTATTATACAGAGAACAGAGTCGTTATCAATTTGTTTTAAAGCTCAATAAATAACAAAGAAGACCTCTGACCGGCACTTTCCAAATTTTGTACGGAAGATTTAAACTTTAACGGACCTAATTTTTTTACGGAAACTCTGCCGCACGGTCCCCTCGTTCCTAGGAAGAGGTGGATGTTTTTCATCTGCTGGTGGACTACCTGAGAGATAGAGCAGGAGAACACGCCGTCCACCGCGGAGAATAAACAGAAGGGCAACCATGGCAACCATGCTCCGGGGTCTTCTTCGCTGCTTTTGGTGTATTTCGGGCGGCAGCAGCGCCACTTACAGGCCTGACATATGTACTACATCGTTTCCAGCATTTCCAGCGGTCTAGTGTGAACGGACACGTTAATGGATCGAATGCGTGTGAACGGAAGACTTTTTTGCGCTTGCGTATGCGTTTTACCGTATGTGTCCTCGTGGGGCCGGGGTCTAAGCCAAACTATATCCGGTCACAGAGATCTGCTATTTTAAAGTAAAGTCAACACATATAGACCCTAAATATAGTCTATATTAAGAACGAGAAAAGTCTGAACATATATATCCTTTTTTGTAAACATATGACAAATGTGTGAGGGTGATGACGTCAGAGCATCGTCCTATGTGCCAGGTCTTAGCCCCGGACAGCCCCAGCCCAATTGAACCCCTGGGTATTTGAGAGGGAGCTCCTATATGGCATTACCCCGCTGAAGCTCACCAAAGTTTAATATATTTCATCGTTCAAAGTTTTGTCAGTTGTTTTGTTTATTGGTCAAATACTGGTTTCTAATGGTTTCTGAGGAGTTCTACTGGAATGAAAGAGCACAGAGTACAGAAGCAACAAAGCAGCATACTGCATTAAACCTGACCTTCACAGAGAGGTTGAAGTTCATGTGGAGAGGAGGCTTCAGTAGTCTGTCTGCACTCTGTTTAGTTTTGCTATCTTACGATCAATATAGTCAATGTGAGGTAAAGTGTGTAGCCAATGTAACCGGTTAGAACTCAAAGTTGGGATGAGGTCTTAAAATGTATGGAAAGGGTCTAAAAAAGGTCTTAAAAGGTATTACATTTGACCTCAGGATTTCTGCATATACCCTGCTGAAGGTACTCCTCTAGTAACCTGAAGGTACTTCTCTAGTTACCTGAAGGTACTTCTCTAGTAACCTGAAGGTACTCCTCTAGTAACCTGAAGGTACTCCTCTAGTTACCTGAAGGTACTTGTCTAGTAACCTGAAGGTACTTCTCTAGTAACCTGAAGGTACTCCTCTAGTTACCTGAAGGTACTTGTCTAGTTACCTGAAGGTACTCCTCTAGTAACCTGAAGGTACTTCTCTAGTTACCTGAAGGTACTCCTCTAGTAACCTGAAGGTACTCCTCTAGTTACCTGAAGGTACTCCTCTAGTAACCTGAAGGTACTCCTCTAGTTACCTGAAGGTACTCCTCTAGTAACCTGAAGGTACTCCTCTAGTTACCTGAAGGTACTCCTCTAGTAACCTGAAGGTACTCCTCTAGTTACCTGAAGGTACTCCTCTAGTAACCTGAAGGTACTTCTGTAGTAACCTGAAGGTACTCCTCTAGTTACCTGAAGGTACTTCTCTAGTAACCTGAAGGTACTTCTCTAGTTACCTGAAGGTACTCCTCTAGTAACCTGAAGGTACTCCTCTAGTTACCTGAAGGTACTTCTCTAGTTACCTGAAGGTACTTGTCTAGTTACCTGAAGGTACTCCTCTAGTAACCTGAAGGTACTTCTCTAGTTACCTGAAGGTACTCCTCTAGTAACCTGAAGGTACTCCTCTAGTTACCTGAAGGTACTCCTCTAGTAACCTGAAGGTACTCCTCTAGTTACCTGAAGGTACTCCTCTAGTAACCTGAAGGTACTTCTCTAGTTACCTGAAGGTACTCCTCTAGTAACCTGAAGGTACTCCTCTAGTTACCTGAAGGTACTCCTCTAGTAACCTGAAGGTACTCCTCTAGTTATCTGAAGGTACTCCTCTAGTAACCTGAAGGTACTTCTCTAGTAACCTGAAGGTACTCCTCTAGTAACCTGAAGGTACTCCTCTAGTAACCTGAAGGTACTCCTCTAGTTACCTGAAGGTACTTCTCTAGTTACCTGAAGGTATTCCTCTAGTTACCTGAAGGTACTCCTCTAGTTACCTGAAGGTACTTCTCTAGTTACCTGAAGGTACTCCTCTTGTTACCTGAAGGTATTCCTCTAGTTACCTGAAGGTACTCCTCTAGTAACCTGAAGGTACTCCTCTAGTTACCTGAAGGTATTCCTCTAGTTACCTGAAGGTACTCCTCTAGTAACCTGAAGGTACTCCTCTAGTTACCTGAAGGTATTCCTCTAGTTACCAGAAGGTACTTCTCTAGTTACCTGAAGGTATTCCTCTAGTTACCTGAAGGTATTCCTCTAGTTACCTGAAGGTACTCCTCTAGTAACCTGAAGGTACTCCTCTAGTTACCTGAAGGTATTCCTCTAGTTACCAGAAGGTACTTCTCTAGTTACCTGAAGGTACTCCTCTAGTAACCTGAAGGTACTCCTCTAGTAACCTGAAGGTACTTCTCTAGTTACCTGAAGGTATTCCTCTAGTTACCTGAAGGTACTCCTCTAGTAACCTGAAGGTACTTCTCTAGTTACCTGAAGGTATTCCTCTAGTTACCTGAAGGTACTCCTCTAGTAACCTGAAGGTACTTCTCTAGTTACCTGAAGGTATTCCTCTAGTTACCTGAAGGTACTCCTCTAGTAACCTGAAGGTACTTCTCTAGTAACCTGAAGGTACTTCTCTAGTTACCTGAAGGTATTCCTCTAGTTACCTGAAGGTACTCCTCTAGTAACCTGAAGGTACTCCTCTAGTTACCTGAAGGTATTCCTCTAGTTACCTGAAGGTACTCCTCTAGTAACCTGAAGGTACTTCTCTAGTTACCTGAAGGTATTCCTCTAGTTACCTGAAGGTACTCCTCTAGTAACCTGAAGGTACTCCTCTAGTAACCTGAAGGTACTTCTCTAGTTACCTGAAGGTACTCCTCTAGTAACCTGAAGGTACTCCTCTAGTTACCTGAAGGTACTCCTCTAGTTACCTGAAGGTACTCCTCTAGTAACCTGAAGGTACTCCTCTAGTTACCTGAAGGTATTCCTCTAGTTACCTGAAGGTACTCCTCTAGTTACCTGAAGGTATTCCTCTAGTAACCTGAAGGTACTCCTCTAGTAACCTGAAGGTACTCCTCTAGTTACCTAAAGGTACTTCTCTAGTAACCTGAAGGTACTCCTCTAGTTACCTGAAGGTACTTCTCTAGTTACCTGAAGGTACTCCTCTAGTTACCTGAAGGTACTTCTCTAGTTACCTGAAGGTACTCCTCTAGTTACCTGAAGGTACTTCTCTAGTTACCTGAAGGTACTCCTCTAGTTACCTGAAGGTACTTCTCTAGTTACCTGAAGGTACTCCTCTAGTAACCTGAAGGTACTCCTCTAGTTACCTGAAGGTACTTCTCTAGTAACCTGAAGGTACTCCTCTAGTTACCTGAAGGTACTTCTCTAGTTACCTGAAGGTACTCCTCTAGTAACCTGAAGGTACTCCTCTAGTTACCTGAAGGTACTCCTCTAGTTACCTGAAGGTACTCCTCTAGTAACCTGAAGGTACTCCTCTAGTTACCTGAAGGTACTCCTCTAGTAACCTGAAGGTACTCCTCTAGTTACCTGAAGGTACTCCTCTAGTAACCTGAAGGTACTTCTCTAGTTACCTGAAGGTACTCCTCTAGTAACCTGAAGGTACTCCTCTAGTTACCTGAAGGTACTCCTCTAGTAACCTGAAGGTACTCCTCTAGTTACCTGAAGGTACTCCTCTAGTAACCTGAAGGTACTCCTCTAGTTACCTGAAGGTACTCCTCTAGTAACCTGAAGGTACTTCTCTAGTTACCTGAAGGTACTCCTCTAGTAACCTGAAGGTACTCCTCTAGTAACCTGAAGGTACTCCTCTAGTTACCTGAAGGTACTCCTCTAGTTACCTGAAGGTACTCCTCTAGTTACCTGAAGGTACTCCTCTAGTTACCTGAAGGTACTTCTCTAGTAACCTGAAGGTACTCCTCTAGTAACCTGAAGGTACTCCTCTTGTTACCTGAAGGTACTCCTCTAGTTACCTGAAGGTACTCCTCTAGTTACCTGAAGGTACTCCTCTAGTAACCTGAAGGTACTCCTCTAGTCACCTGAAGGTACTCCTCTAGTTACCTGAAGGTACTTCTCTAGTAACCTGAAGGTACTCCTCTAGTTACCTGAAGGTACTCCTCTAGTTACCTGAAGGTACTCCTCTAGTTACCTGAAGGTACTTCTCTAGTTACCTGAAGGTACTCCTCTAGTAACCTGAAGGTACTTCTCTAGTTACCTGAAGGTACTCCTCTAGTTACCTGAAGGTACTCCTCTAGTCACCTGAAGGTACTCCTCTAGTTACCTGAAGGTACTTCTCTAGTAACCTGAAGGTACTCCTCTAGTAACCTGAAGGTACTCCTCTAGTTACCTGAAGGTACTCCTCTAGTTACCTGAAGGTACTTCTCTAGTAACCTGAAGGTACTCCTCTAGTCACCTGAAGGTACTCCTCTAGTCACCTGAAGGTACTCCTCTAGTTACCTGAAGGTACTCCTCTAGTCACCTGAAGGTACTCCTCTAGTTACCTAAAGGTTACATAATGTAATGTAAAAATACTTCTCTAGTAACCTGAACGTACTTCTCTGACGGTTGTGTTTCATCACTATCTCAGGGGTCAGGGTTGTTTATCGGATGTATCTCTGTTTCTCTGCATCTCAGTGACCCTGGTGGTGCAGTGGTCGGAGGTGACCCAGCTGGAGAAGAATGCCACGCTGGTGTTTCCAGAAAGTGTTCGAGTCAGCACGCGCCACACCGAGTATTTCTTCTCCATGTTTCTCAACATCAACGACACCTTCAAGCTGATGGAGCAGCTCGCCAACATGGCCATGCGGCAGCTTCTGGACAACGAGGCGTTCGCTGCCGACCGCTCGCTTCCCAAACCCTGCAAGACGCTGAAGAACGTCTCTGCGCTCAAGAGGTCTCACTCTGTTCAGATTCAAATGTGTTTAGTTATGATTATAAATAATAACATGTTGTGTGTCACAGCGTTTATGTTATGAAGACTCACTCCCTCTGACCTTTGACCTGATCAGCTGTTTTCTGTCCTGCAGGGATCTGGACGCCCGGGCGAAGAACGAGCGTTACCGCACGATGTTCCGGCTGACGCAGGAAGAGCGTCTGGACGGACACACGGACTGCACCCTGTGGGCGCCGTTCGCCAAGATGCACGTGGTGGGACAGCTGTTCATCTCCAACAACTACATCTGTTTCAACAGCAGAGAAGAAGACCTGTGTCAGCTGATCATCCCCCTCAGAGAGGTAAACAGGAAGTCAGCTGATCATCCCCCTCAGAGAGGTAAACAGGAAGTCAGCTGATCATCCCCCTCAGAGAGGTAAACAGGAAGTCAGCTGATCCTCCCCCTCAGAGAGATAAACAGGAAGTCAGCTGATCCTCCCCCTCAGAGAGGTAAACAGGAAGTCAGCTGATCCTCCCCCTCAGAGAGATAAACAGGAAGTCAGCTGATCATCCCCCTCAGAGAGGTAAACAGGAAGTCAGCTGATCCTCCCCCTCAGAGAGGTAAACAGGAAGTCAGCTGATCCTCCCCCTCAGAGATAAACAGGAAGTCAGCTGATCATCCCCCTCAGAGAGGTAAACAGGAAGTCAGCTGATCATCCCCCTCAGAGAGGTAAACAGGAAGTCAGCTGATCCTCCCCCTCAGAGGTAAACAGGAAGTCAGCTGATCCTCCCCCTCAGAGAGATAAACAGGAAGTCAGCTGATCATCCCCCTCAGAGAGGTAAACAGGAAGTCAGCTGATCCTCCCCCTCAGAGAGATAAACAGGAAGTCAGCTGATCATCCCCCTCAGAGAGATAAACAGGAAGTCAGCTGATCCTCCCCTCAGAGAGATAAACAGGAAATCAGCTGATTCTCCCCTCAGAGAGATAAACAGGAAGTCAGCTGATCATCCCCCTCAGAGAGATAAACAGGAAGTCAGCTGATCCTCCCCTCAGAGAGATAAACAGGAAGTCAGCTGATCCTCCCGCTCAGAGAGATAAACGGGAAGTCAGCTGATCCTCCCCCTCAGAGAGATAAACAGGAAGTCAGCTGATCCTCCCCCTCAGAGAGATAAACAGGAAGTCAGCTGATCCTCCCGCTCAGAGAGATAAACAGGAAGTCAGCTGATCATCCCCCTCAGAGAGATAAACAGGAAGTCAGCTGATCCTCCCCTCAGAGAGATAAACAGGAAGTCAGCTGATCATCCCCCTCAGAGAGATAAACAGGAAGTCAGCTGATCATCCCCCTCAGAGAGATAAACAGGAAGTCAGCTGATCCTCCCGCTCAGAGAGATAAACGGGAAGTCAGCTGATCCTCCCGCTCAGAGAGATAAACAGGAAGTCAGCTGATCCTCCCCTCAGAGAGATAAACAGGAAGTCAGCTGATCATCCCCCTCAGAGAGATAAACAGGAAGTCAGCTGATCATCCCCCTCAGAGAGATAAACAGGAAGTCAGCTGATCCTCCCCTCAGAGAGGTAAACAGGAAGTCAGCTGATCATCCCCTCAGAGAGGTAAACAGGAAGTCAGGTATGAATATGCTAAGATATAGAAAGTATGAAAACGGTAAGCAGTGCAAGTATAGTTTCAAATATGTAGATATTAATGTCATGATGATAAACATTGAGGAACAATGATGAAAAATGTTAATGTGGTGACGTAAAACTGACACAAAACAACAATAAACTTTTGCCGAGCCAATTGGAGAGTTTCATCAGCAGCACGGGGTAAAACCCACCAATGAGCGCTCAGCTGGAGATACCAGCGAGTCCTTTCCCATCAAGCATCGTTGGTCTCTACCTGTGATACTCAGTTACCCATGATACTCTCTGCCTGTGATACTCAGTTACCCATGATGCTCTCTACCTGTGATACTCAGTTACCCATGATGCTCTCTACCTGTGATACTGAGTTGCCCATGATGCTCTCTGCCTGTGATACTCAGGCCCAATTCCAAACCACTCCCTCTCCCACTCCCTCACGGAGTCTCACTCTCAGCTGAACGAGGCTCCCTCCTGTCAGATGGAGTAAATACAGCAGCAAGCTTTGGGACGGTCTCCCCTCTGTCCGGCAGAAACAGGAAAGGCCGTAACTGTTTGTAACAACGGTTTCAAATCAGCTTCTCTTTGACAAAAAATTAGTAATAACTAAAATAAATCTCCAAACATCTTTAATTATGTTTTTGTAAAGCTCTTTTAGTTTTAAACCTGATGTTTATAAGCTTCTTACTTTTTGCAAAAGTCTGTAAATATACACAACTTTGGGCGCTTTCACACCGAGTAGTTCCCGGACCTTAGTTCCCCGGAAATATTTAGTTCCTAGTAGATCGCGTTCTCACCGGAATAAGTTCCTGGGGGAGGATTAACCAAATGAAGCCGCTGATGTCACTTCTTCTTCTTCTGCTTTGGGTTTACTGGCAGGCCGCAAACCACTTCACGGCGTATACTGCCGCCCGAAGTCCCGGAGCCCCCCGCACTCCGGGACTTCGGGTGGCCGTATACGCCCGAAGTCCCGGGTAAATCGCCGACACCTCCTCATCTCCTCCGCTCCCACGTTTTATTTTGTGTTGCCATAAGTTAGTCTCTCTCCGTTGGTGCGCTGGGCTAATGCTAATGCTATTAATGCTAATGCGAGCAAATAAAATGGCAGCTTCACAAAACTTTTCTGCATTTTACGGGGTGTGGTCATGGGTGTATAATAAGAACTGGATACAGCGTGGGAGGCGGGGTCTCGTTCTTTCCTATGAGAGCTGCTCATTGGCGCATGAGGACAAAACGGCCCAACTTTTGAGAGAGCGAAACATCACAGATTACCCAGCATGCCTGGCTGCCAGAGCAGAAGAACCCGTATGTGCGCTCACAGAGCATGCACCCCTTGAGCCCCGCCCCCCGAGCTCCCATTCTCGGCTCACTAGAATTAATGGAGAGAGAAAATAAATCTAGATTCGGCTTTTAGTGCATTTTACAACTTTAAGGACCTAATAGGCGCGTTCACACCGGAGTACTTTTCCCTGTACTTTTCCCGTTTAGTTCCGTTAGTACCCCTTATGTTGCGTTCACACCAACAATAGTACTTAGTGCCGGGAACTTTTACCCCCATGTTTAGTGGCTGCTAGAGAGGTGGTACCAACAAAGTACCAAAAAAGTACCAATTTCTATTGGCTGGGCGAATTGCAAACCACGCCCCGTAAACCTCTTTTGTGAAGCCGCCATTGTATTTGTCGCATTAGCATTATTAGCATTAGCATTAGCCCCGCGCAACGGAGAGAGACTAACTTATGGCAACACAAAATAAAACATGGGAGCGGTGGAGATGAGGAGGTGTCGGCGTACTGGCGATTTACTCGGAAGGCTTCAGAAGAAGCCTTCCCCAACTCTGGGGACTTTCGGCCGGGGACTTCCGGCGGCAGTATACGCAGTGAAGTTGTTTGCGGCATGCCAGTAAACCCAAAGCAGAAGAAGACGAAGTGACGTCAGCGGCTAATTTGCGTAATCTTCCCTCAGGGAACTTGTTCCGGTGTGAATGCGATCTGTACTTAGTTCCATGAGGGTACTAAGCGCCGGGGCACTAAGTGCCGGCACTAAGTACGGCAAAGTACTTATACTTATAAATTAGTTCATACTGGGTAGTTTATTTTGTTAAAACAAAAATTATCCACCGATTTACAGACATCTCTTTCCCCATGTTAGTAAATGGTAAAAAGTTGTTCTGGGCCGGGTGACGTCACGGACTGATACGGAAGTTGCAGTACTGCCATTTGGACACTGCTAATATTGGCACAGAGTCCGGCGCACTTCCTGGGGGCTTGGGCGTGGTTTGCAATTTGCCCAGCCAATCAGAAATTGGAACATTTGGAGCAGTAGGTGGAGTCAGGTGGAGTCAGGTGGAGCAGCAGGTGGAGTCAGGTGGAGTCAGGTGGAGTCAGGTGGAGGCAGGTGGAGTCAGGTGGAGTCAGGAGGAGTCAGGTGGAGTCAGGTGGAGCAGCAGGTGGAGTCAGGTGGAGTCAGGTGGAGTCAGGTGGAGCAGCAGGTGGAGTCAGGTGGAGTCAGGTGGAGTCAGGTGGAGGCAGGTGGAGTCAGGTGGAGTCAGGAGGAGTCAGGTGGAGTCAGGTGGAGCAGCAGGTGGAGTCAGGTGGAGTCAGATGGAGTCAGGTGGAGCAGCAGGTGGAGTCAGATGGAGTCAGGTGGAGTCAGGTGGAGCAGCAGGTGGAGGCAGGTGGAGTCAGGTGGAGCAGCAGGTGGAGGCAGGTGGAGGCAGGTGGAGTCAGGTGGAGGCAGATGGAGACAGGTGGAGCAGCAGGTGGAGGCAGGTGGAGGCAGGTGGAGTCAAGTGGAGCAGCAGGTGGAGCAGCAGGTGGAGTCAGATGGAGTCAGGTGGAGGCAGATGGAGACAGGTGGAGCAGCAGGTGGAGTCAGGTGGAGGCAGGTGGAGTCAGATGGAGTCAGGAGGAGGCAGATGGAGACAGGTGGAGCAGCAGGTGGAGTCAGGTGGAGGCAGGTGGAGTCAGGTAGAGTCAGGTGGAGTCAGGAGGAGGCAGGTGGAGTCAGATGGAGACAGGTGGAGCAGCAGGTGGAGTCAGGTGGAGGTAGGTGGAGGCAGGTGGAGTCAGATGGAGTCAGGTGGAGTCAGGTAGAGTCAGGTGGAGTCAGGAGGAGGCAGGTGGAGGCAGGTGGAGTCAGGTGGAGGCAGGACGAGTCAGGTGGAGCAGCAGGTGGAGTCAGGTGGAGCAGCAGGTGGAGTCAGGTGGAGGCAGGTGGAGGCAGGTGGAGGCAGGTGGAGTCAGGAGGAGTCAGATGGAGTCAGGTGGAGACAGGTGGAGCAGCAGGTGGAGTCAGGTGGAGACAGGTGGAGTCAGGTAGAGCAGCAGGTGGAGTCAGGTGGAGTCAGGTGTAGCAGCAGGTGGAGTCAGGTGGAGCAGCAGGTGGAGTCAGGTAGGTGGAGTCAGGTGGAGTCAGGTGGAGCAGCAGGTGGAGTCAGGTGGAGTCATGTGGAGTCAGGAGGAGTCAGGTGGAGGCAGGTGGAGTCAGGTGGAGCAGCAGGTGGAGTCAGGTGGAGCAGCAGGTGGAGTCAGGTGGAGTCAGGAGGAGTCAGGTGGAGTCAGGTGGAGCAGCAGGTGGAGTCAGGTGGAGCAGCAGGTGGAGTCAGGTGGAGGCAGGTGGAGTCAGGTGGAGTCAGGTGGAGTCAGGTGGAGCAGCAGGTGGAGTCAGGTGGAGTCAGGAGGAGTCAGGTGGAGTCAGGTGGAGTCAGGAGGAGTCAGGTGGAGTCAGGTGGAGTCAGGTGGAGTCATGTGGAGCAGCAGGTGGAGTCGGGTGGAGTCAGGAGGAGTCAGGTGGAGGCAGGTGGAGGCAGGTGGAGTCAGGTGGAGCAGCAGGTGGAGTCAGGTGGAGTCAGGAGGAGTCAGGTGGAGTCAGGTGGAGTCAGGTGGAGTCAGGTGGAGCAGCAGGTGGAGTCAGGTGGAGCAGCAGGTGGAGTCAGGTGGAGTCAGGAGGAGTCAGGTGGAGTCAGGTGGAGTCAGGTGGAGCAGCAGGTGGAGTCAGGTGGAGCAGCAGGTGGAGGCAGGTGGAGTCAGGTGGAGTCAGGTGGAGTCAGGTGGAGCAGCAGGTGGAGGCAGGTGGAGTCAGGTAGAGCAGCAGGTGGAGTCAGGTGGAGTCAGGTGGAGTCAGGTGGAGTCAGGTGGAGCAGCAGGTGGAGTCAGGTGGAGCAGCAGGTGGAGTCAGGTGGAGCAGCAGGTGGAGTCAGGTGGAGCAGCAGGTGGAGTCAGGTGGAGGCAGGTGGAGTCAGGAGGAGTCAGATGGAGTCAGGTGGAGTCAGGTGGAGCAGCAGGTGGAGTCAGGTGGAGCAGCAGGTGGAGTCAGGTGGAGGCAGGTGGAGTCAGGAGGAGTCAGGTGGAGTCAGGTGGAGCAGCAGGTGGAGTCAGGTGGAGTCAGGTGGAGTCAGGTGGAGCAGCAGGTGGAGTCAGGAGGAGTCAGGTGGAGTCGGATGGAGGCAGGTGGAGCAGCAAGTGGAGTCAGGTGGAGTCAGGTAGAGCAGCAGGTGGAGTCAGGTGGAGTCAGGAGGAGTCAGGTGGAGTCAGGTGGAGCAGCAGGTGGAGTCAGGTGGAGTCAGGAGGAGTCAGGTGGAGTCGGATGGAGGCAGGTGGAGCAGCAAGTGGAGTCAGGTGGAGTCAGGTGGAGGCAGGTGGAGTCAGGTGGAGTCAGGTGGAGTCAGGTGGAGGCAGGTGGAGGCAGGTGGAGCAGCAGGTGGAGTCAGGTGGAGGCAGGTGGAGGCAGGTGGAGTCAGGTGGAGCAGCAGGTGGAGTCAGATGGAGGCAGGAGGAGTCAGGAGGAGTCAGGTGGAGTCAGGTGGAGCAGCAGGTGGAGTCAGGTGGAGTCAGGTGGAGTCAGGTGGAGCAGCAGGTGGAGTCAGGAGGAGTCAGGTGGAGTCGGATGGAGGCAGGTGGAGCAGCAAGTGGAGTCAGGTGGAGTCAGGTGGAGTCAGGTGGAGCAGCAGGTGGAGTCAGGAGGAGTCAGGTGGAGTCGGATGGAGGCAGGTGGAGCAGCAGGTGGAGTCAGGTGGAGTCAGGAGGAGTCAGGAGGAGTCAGGTGGAGGCAGGTGGAGCAGCAGGTGGAGTCAGGTGGAGGCAGGTGGAGGCAGGTGGAGTCAGGTGGAGCAGCAGGTGGAGCAGCAGGTGGAGCAGCAGGTGGAGTCAGGTGGAGGCAGGTGGAGTCAGGTGGAGTCAGGAGGAGTCAGGTGGAGTCAGGTGGAGCAGCAGGTGGAGTCAGGTGGAGTCAGATGGAGTCAGGAGGAGGCAGATGGAGACAGGTGGAGCAGCAGGTGGAGTCAGGTGGAGGCAGGTGGAGTCAGGTAGAGTCAGGTGGAGTCAGGAGGAGGCAGGTGGAGTCAGATGGAGACAGGTGGAGCAGCAGGTGGAGTCAGGTGGAGGTAGGTGGAGGCAGGTGGAGTCAGATGGAGTCAGGTGGAGTCAGGTAGAGTCAGGTGGAGTCAGGAGGAGGCAGGTGGAGGCAGGTGGAGTCAGGTGGAGGCAGGACGAGTCAGGTGGAGCAGCAGGTGGAGTCAGGTGGAGCAGCAGGTGGAGTCAGGTGGAGGCAGGTGGAGGCAGGTGGAGGCAGGTGGAGTCAGGAGGAGTCAGATGGAGTCAGGTGGAGACAGGTGGAGCAGCAGGTGGAGTCAGGTGGAGACAGGTGGAGTCAGGTAGAGCAGCAGGTGGAGTCAGGTGGAGTCAGGTGTAGCAGCAGGTGGAGTCAGGTGGAGCAGCAGGTGGAGTCAGGTAGGTGGAGTCAGGTGGAGTCAGGTGGAGCAGCAGGTGGAGTCAGGTGGAGTCATGTGGAGTCAGGAGGAGTCAGGTGGAGGCAGGTGGAGTCAGGTGGAGCAGCAGGTGGAGTCAGGTGGAGCAGCAGGTGGAGTCAGGTGGAGTCAGGAGGAGTCAGGTGGAGTCAGGTGGAGCAGCAGGTGGAGTCAGGTGGAGCAGCAGGTGGAGTCAGGTGGAGGCAGGTGGAGTCAGGTGGAGTCAGGTGGAGTCAGGTGGAGCAGCAGGTGGAGTCAGGTGGAGTCAGGAGGAGTCAGGTGGAGTCAGGTGGAGTCAGGAGGAGTCAGGTGGAGTCAGGTGGAGTCAGGTGGAGTCATGTGGAGCAGCAGGTGGAGTCGGGTGGAGTCAGGAGGAGTCAGGTGGAGGCAGGTGGAGGCAGGTGGAGTCAGGTGGAGCAGCAGGTGGAGTCAGGTGGAGTCAGGAGGAGTCAGGTGGAGTCAGGTGGAGTCAGGTGGAGTCAGGTGGAGCAGCAGGTGGAGTCAGGTGGAGCAGCAGGTGGAGTCAGGTGGAGTCAGGAGGAGTCAGGTGGAGTCAGGTGGAGTCAGGTGGAGCAGCAGGTGGAGTCAGGTGGAGCAGCAGGTGGAGGCAGGTGGAGTCAGGTGGAGTCAGGTGGAGTCAGGTGGAGCAGCAGGTGGAGGCAGGTGGAGTCAGGTAGAGCAGCAGGTGGAGTCAGGTGGAGTCAGGTGGAGTCAGGTGGAGTCAGGTGGAGCAGCAGGTGGAGTCAGGTGGAGCAGCAGGTGGAGTCAGGTGGAGCAGCAGGTGGAGTCAGGTGGAGCAGCAGGTGGAGTCAGGTGGAGGCAGGTGGAGTCAGGAGGAGTCAGATGGAGTCAGGTGGAGTCAGGTGGAGCAGCAGGTGGAGTCAGGTGGAGCAGCAGGTGGAGTCAGGTGGAGGCAGGTGGAGTCAGGAGGAGTCAGGTGGAGTCAGGTGGAGCAGCAGGTGGAGTCAGGTGGAGTCAGGTGGAGTCAGGTGGAGCAGCAGGTGGAGTCAGGAGGAGTCAGGTGGAGTCGGATGGAGGCAGGTGGAGCAGCAAGTGGAGTCAGGTGGAGTCAGGTAGAGCAGCAGGTGGAGTCAGGTGGAGTCAGGAGGAGTCAGGTGGAGTCAGGTGGAGCAGCAGGTGGAGTCAGGTGGAGTCAGGAGGAGTCAGGTGGAGTCGGATGGAGGCAGGTGGAGCAGCAAGTGGAGTCAGGTGGAGTCAGGTGGAGGCAGGTGGAGTCAGGTGGAGTCAGGTGGAGTCAGGTGGAGGCAGGTGGAGGCAGGTGGAGCAGCAGGTGGAGTCAGGTGGAGGCAGGTGGAGGCAGGTGGAGTCAGGTGGAGCAG
Source organism: Notothenia rossii (assembly GCF_949606895.1). Lineage (NCBI taxonomy): Eukaryota > Metazoa > Chordata > Actinopteri > Perciformes > Nototheniidae > Notothenia > Notothenia rossii. The sequence goes on from NC_136901.1 coordinate 96,235,403, forward strand.
CAGGTGGAGTCAGATGGAGGCAGGAGGAGTCAGGAGGAGTCAGGTGGAGTCAGGTGGAGCAGCAGGTGGAGTCAGGTGGAGTCAGGTGGAGTCAGGTGGAGCAGCAGGTGGAGTCAGGAGGAGTCAGGTGGAGTCGGATGGAGGCAGGTGGAGCAGCAAGTGGAGTCAGGTGGAGTCAGGTGGAGTCAGGTGGAGCAGCAGGTGGAGTCAGGAGGAGTCAGGTGGAGTCGGATGGAGGCAGGTGGAGCAGCAGGTGGAGTCAGGTGGAGTCAGGAGGAGTCAGGAGGAGTCAGGTGGAGGCAGGTGGAGCAGCAGGTGGAGTCAGGTGGAGGCAGGTGGAGGCAGGTGGAGTCAGGTGGAGCAGCAGGTGGAGCAGCAGGTGGAGCAGCAGGTGGAGTCAGGTGGAGGCAGGTGGAGTCAGGTGGAGTCAGGAGGAGTCAGGTGGAGTCAGGTGGAGCAGCAGGTGGAGTCAGGTGGAGTCAGGAGGAGTCAGGTGGAGTCGGATGGAGGCAGGTGGAGCAGCAAGTGGAGTCAGGTGGAGTCAGGTGGAGGCAGGTGGAGTCAGGTGGAGTCAGGTGGAGGCAGGTGGAGTCAGGTGGAGGCAGGTGGAGCAGCAGGTGGAGTCAGGTGGAGGCAGGTGGAGGCAGGTGGAGTCAGGTGGAGCAGCAGGTGGAGTCAGATGGAGGCAGGAGGAGTCAGGAGGAGTCAGGAGGAGTCAGGTGGAGTCAGGTGGAGGCAGGTGGAGCAGCAGGTGGAGTCAGTTGGAGGCAGGTGGAGTCAGGTGGAGCAGCAGGTGGAGTCAGGTGGAGGCAGGTGGAGCAGCAGGTGGAGTCAGATGGAGGCAGGAGGAGTCAGGTGGAGTCAGGAGGAGTCAGGTGGAGTCAGGTGGAGGCAGGTGGAGCAGCAGGTGGAGTCAGTTGGAGGCAGGTGGAGTCAGGTGGAGCAGCAGGTGGAGTCAGTTGGAGGCAGGAGGAGTCAGGTGGAGTCAGGTGGAGTCAGGTGGAGCAGCAGGTGGAGTCAGTTGGAGGCAGGTGGAGGCAGGTGGAGGCAGGTGGAGCAGCAGGTGGAGTCAGGTGGAGGCAGGTGGAGTCAGGTGGAGCAGCAGGTGGAGGCAGGTGGAGTCAGGTGGAGCAGCAGGTGGAGCAGCAGGTGGAGCAGCAGGTGGAGTCAGGTGGAGTCAGGTGGAGTCAGGAGGAGTCAGGTGGAGTCGGATGGAGTCAGGTGGAGTCGGATGGAGGCAGGTGGAGCAGCAAGTGGAGTCAGGTGGAGGCAGGTGGAGTCAGGTGGAGTCGGATGGAATCAGGTGGAGTCGGATGGAGGCAGGTGGAGCAGCAAGTGGAGTCAGGTGGAGGCAGGTGGAGTCAGGTGGAGGCAGGTGGAGCAGCAGGTGGAGCAGCAGGTGGAGTCAGGTGGAGGCAGGTGGAGGCAGGTGGAGTCAGGTGGAGTCAGGTGGAGGCAGGTGGAGTCAGGTGGAGTCAGGTGGAGGCAGGTGGAGTCAGGTGGAGGCAGGTGGAGCAGCAGGTGGAGTCAGGTGGAGGCAGGTGGAGTCAGGTGGAGGCAGGTGGAGCAGCAGGTGGAGCAGCAGGTGGAGTCAGGTGGAGGCAGGTGGAGGCAGGTGGAGTCAGGTGGAGGCAGGTGGAGGCAGGTGGAGTCAGGTGGAGGCAGGTGGAGTCAGGTGGAGGCAGGTGGAGCAGCAGGTGGAGTCAGGTGGAGGCAGGTGGAGGCAGGTGGAGTCAGGTGGAGTCAGGTGGAGGCAGGTGGAGGCAGGTGGAGTCAGGTGGAGGCAGGTGGAGGCAGGTGGAGTCAGGTGGAGGCAGGTGGAGGCAGGTGGAGTCAGGTGGAGGCAGGTGGAGCAGCAGGTGGAGTCAGGTGGAGTCAGGTGGAGGCAGGTGGAGTCAGGTGGAGGCAGGTGGAGGCAGGTGGAGCAGCAGTTGGAGGCAGGTGGAGTCAGGTGGAGGCAGGTGGAGTCAGGTGGAGGCAGGTGGAGGCAGGTGGAGCAGCAGGTGGAGGCAGGTGGAGCAGCAGGTGGAGGCAGGTGGAGTCAGGTGGAGCAGCAGGTGGAGGCAGGTGGAGGCAGGTGGAGTCAGGTGGAGGCAGGTGGAGCAGCAGGTGGAGGCAGGTGGAGTCAGGTGGAGCAGCAGGTGGAGGCAGGTGGAGGCAGGTGGAGTCAGGTGGAGGCAGGTGGAGCAGCAGGTGGAGGCAGGTGGAGTCAGGTGGAGGCAGGTGGAGTCAGGTGGAGCAGCAGGTGGAGCAGCAGGTGGAGGCAGGTGGAGTCAGGTGGAGCAGCCTCGCTGTTCGAGGGCTTGATAAGCCATTCCCCCTCCACACTCGTTGGTTTGGAACAGCACTTAAAGTGGCGGACCCTCCGTGCGAACTCGCAAACGGAGGGGTAGTGTGTAGGGGGCGGTTTGGAATTGGGCCTCAGTTACCCATGATGCTCTTTACCCATGATGCTCTTTACCCATGATGCTTTTTACCCATGATGCTTTGCTGCAGGTGTCAGTGGTTGAGAAGGCAGACAGCAGCAGCATCCTGCCGTGTCCCGTCTCGATCAGCACCAAGAACAAGACCAACTTCCTGTTCGCTAACCTCAAAGACAGAGACTTCCTGCTCCAGCGGATCTCCGACTTCCTGCAGCGGACCCCCGACAGCAGCGGGGGGGAAACCAGCCCCCTGATTGGGTCCCTGGTGGGTCCTGAATCCATACTGTTTCTGAGCGGTCAGCTGACAGGAAGTAGATCTCTCACAGTGCTTCTGTTTCCTGTCCTCAGGGCTCCTCACCTGAGTCCGTCCTCAGGGGCCGACATTACCACCCTGACCTCCCGACAGCCAATCAGGGTCTCCTGAGGCTCTACCAGACCGGGGCCCCCGAGGACCTTGGGCCCAAAGCCGTGAGTTCAAGTCCCTCAGGAGGACCCTTAGATCCTGAGGACCCTTAGATACTGACCCTTAGATACTGACCCTTAGATACTGAGGACCCTTAGATACTGACCCTTAGATACTGACCCTTAGATACTGACCCTTAGATACTGACCCTTAGATCCTGAGGACCCTTAGATACTGACCCTTAGATACTGACCCTTAGATACTGAGGACCCTTAGATACTGAGGACCCTTAGATACTGACCCTTAGATACTGACCCTTAGATACTGAGGACCCTTAGATACTGACCCTTAGATACTGACCCTTAGATACTGACCCTTAGATACTGACTCTTAGTTCCTGAGGACCCTTAGATACTGACCCTTAGATACTGACCCTTAGATACTGAGGAACCTTAGATACTGACCCTTAGATACTGACCCTTAGATACTGACCCTTAGATCCTGAGGACCCTTAGATACTGACCCTTAGATACTGACCCTTAGATACTGAGGACCCTTAGATACTGAGGACCCTTAGATACTGACCCTTAGATACTGACCCTTAGATACTGAGGACCCTTAGATACTGACCCTTAGATACTGACCCTTAGATACTGACCCTTAGATACTGACTCTTAGTTCCTGAGGACCCTTAGATACTGACCCTTAGATACTGACCCTTAGATACTGAGGACCCTTAGATACTGACCCTTAGATACTGACCCTTAGATACTGACCCTTAGATACTGACTCTTAGTTCCTGAGGACCCTTTGATACTGACCCTAAGATACTGACCCTTAGATACTGACCCTTAGATACTGACCCTTAGATACTGAGGACCCTTAGATACTGACCCTTAGATACTGACCCTTAGATCCTGAGGACCCTTAGATACTGACCCTTAGATACTGACCCTTAGATCCTGAGGACCCTTAGATACTGACCCTTAGATACTGACCCTTAGATACTGACCCTTAGATACTGACCCTTAGATACTGATGACCCTTAGATACTGACCCTTAGATACTGAGGACCTTTAGATACTGACCCTTAGATACTGACCCTTAGATACTGACCCTTAGATACTGAGGACCCTTAGATACTGACCCTTAGATACTGACCCTTAGATACTGACCCTTAGATACTGAGGACCCTTAGATACTGAGGACCCTTAGATACTGAGGACCCTTAGATACTGACCCTTAGATACTGACCCTTAGATACTGAGGACCCTTAGATACTGAGGACCCTTAGATACTGACCCTTAGATACTGACCCTTAGATACTGAGGACCCTTAGATACTGAGGACCCTTAGATACTGACCCTTAGATACTGACCCTTAGATACTGAGGACCCTTAGATACTGACCCTTAGATACTGAGGACCCTTAGATACTGAGGACCCTTAGATACTGACCTTTAAATACTGAGGACCCTTAGATACTGACCTTTAAATACTGAGGACCCTTAGATACTGACCCTTAGATACTGAGGACCCTTAGATACTGAGGACCCTTAGATACTGACCTTTAAATACTGAGGACCCTTAGATACTGACCTTTAAATACTGAGGACCCTTAGATACTGAGGACCCTTAGATACTGACCCTTAGATACTGAGGACCCTTAGATACTGAGGACCCTTAGATACTGACCCTTAGATACTGACCCTTAGATACTGAGGACCCTTAGATACTGAGGACCCTTAGATACTGACCTTTAAATACTGAGGACCCTTAGATACTGACCTTTAAATACTGAGGACCCTTAGATACTGAGGACCCTTAGATGCTGAGGACCCTTAGATACTGACCTTTAAATACTGAGGACCCTTTGATACTGACCTTTAGATACTGACCCTTAGATACTGACCCTTAGATACTGAGGACCCTTAGATACTGACCCTTAGATACTGACCCTTAGATCCTGAGGACCCTTAGATACTGACCCTTAGATACTGACCCTTAGATCCTGAGGACCCTTAGATACTGACCCTTAGATACTGACCCTTAGATACTGACCCTTAGATACTGACCCTTAGATCCTGAGGACCCTTAGATACTGACCCTTAGATACTGACCCTTAGATACTGAGGACCCTTAGATACTGAGGACCCTTAGATACTGACCCTTAGATACTGACCCTTAGATACTGAGGACCCTTAGATACTGACCCTTAGATACTGACCCTTAGATACTGACCCTTAGATACTGACTCTTAGTTCCTGAGGACCCTTAGATACTGACCCTTAGATACTGAGGACCCTTAGATACTGACCCTTAGATACTGACCCTTAGATACTGACCCTTAGATACTGACTCTTAGTTCCTGAGGACCCTTTGATACTGACCCTAAGATACTGACCCTTAGATACTGACCCTTAGATACTGACCCTTAGATACTGAGGACCCTTAGATACTGACCCTTAGATACTGACCCTTAGATCCTGAGGACCCTTAGATACTGACCCTTAGATACTGACCCTTAGATCCTGAGGACCCTTAGATACTGACCCTTAGATACTGACCCTTAGATACTGACCCTTACATACTGACCCTTAGATACTGATGACCCTTAGATACTGACCCTTAGATACTGAGGACCTTTAGATACTGACCCTTAGATACTGACCCTTAGATACTGACCCTTAGATACTGAGGACCCTTAGATACTGACCCTTAGATACTGACCCTTAGATACTGACCCTTAGATACTGAGGACCCTTAGATACTGAGGACCCTTAGATACTGACCCTTAGATACTGACCCTTAGATACAGAGGACTCTTTGATACTGACCCTTAGATACTGAGGACCCTTAGATACTGAGGACCCTTAGATACTGACCCTTAGATACTGACCCTTAGATACTGACCCTTAGATACTGACCCTTAGATACTGAGGACCCTTAGATACTGAGGACCCTTAGATACTGACCCTTAGATACTGACCCTTAGATACTGAGGACCCTTAGATACTGAGGACCCTTAGATACTGACCCTTAGATACTGACCCTTAGATACTGAGGACCCTTAGATACTGACCCTTAGATACTGAGGACCCTTAGATACTGAGGACCCTTAGATACTGACCTTTAAATACTGAGGACCCTTAGATACTGACCTTTAAATACTGAGGACCCTTAGATACTGACCCTTAGATACTGAGGACCCTTAGATACTGAGGACCCTTAGATACTGACCTTTAAATACTGAGGACCCTTAGATACTGACCTTTAAATACTGAGGACCCTTAGATACTGAGGACCCTTAGATACTGACCCTTAGATACTGAGGACCCTTAGATACTGAGGACCCTTAGATACTGACCCTTAGATACTGAGGACCCTTAGATACTGAGGACCCTTAGATACTGACCTTTAAATACTGAGGACCCTTAGATACTGACCTTTAAATACTGAGGACCCTTAGATACTGAGGACCCTTAGATGCTGAGGACCCTTAGATACTGACCTTTAAATACTGAGGACCCTTAGATACTGAGAACCCTTAGATCCTGAGGACCCTTAGATACTGAGGACCCTTAGATACTGAGGACCCTTAGATCCTGAGGACCTTTAAATACTGAGGACCCTTAGATACTGAGGACCCTTAGATCCTGAGGACCCTTAGATACTGAGGACCCTTAGATACTGACCCTTAGATCCTGAGGACCCTTAGATACTGACCCTTAGATAATGACCCTTAGATACTGACCCTTAGATACTGAGGACCCTTTGATACTGACCTTTAGATACTGACCCTTAGATACTGAGGACCCTTAGATACTGACCCTTAGATACTGAGGACCCTTTGATACTGACCTTTAGATACTGACCCTTAGATACTGACCCTTAGATACTGAGGACCCTTAGATACTGACCCTTAGATACCTACCCTTAGATACTGAGGACCCTTAGATACTGAGGACCCTTAGATACTGACCCTTAGATACTGAGGACCCTTAGATACTGAGGACCCTTAGATACTGAGGACCCTTAGATACTGACCTTTAAATACTGAGGACCCTTAGATACTGACCTTTAAATATTGAGGACCCTTAGATACTGACCCTTAGATACTGAGGACCCTTAGATACTGAGGACCCTTAGATACTGACCCTTAGATACTGAGGACCCTTAGATACTGAGGACCCTTAGATACTGACCTTTAAATACTGAGGACCCTTTGATACTGACCTTTAAATACTGAGGACCCTTAGATACTGAGGACCCTTAGATCCTGAGGACCCTTAGATACTGACCTTTAAATACTGAGGACCCTTAGATCCTGAGGACCCTTAGATACTGACCTTTAAATACTGAGGACCCTTAAATACTGAGGACCCTTAGATACTGAGGACCCTTAGATCCTGAGGACCCTTAGATCCTGAGGACCCTTAGATACTGAGGACCCTTAGATCCTGAGGACCTTTAAATACTGAAGACCCTTAGATACTGAGGACCCTTAGATACTGAGGACCCTTCGATCCTGAGGACCCTTAGATACTGAGGACCCTTAGATACTGACCCTTAGATCCTGAGGACCCTTAGATACTGACCCTTAGATACTGACCCTTAGATACTGAGGACCCTTAGATACTGACCCTTAGATACTGAGGACCCTTTGATACTGACCCTTAGATACTGACCCTTAGATACTGACCGTTAGATACTGACCCTTAGATACTGAGGACCCTTAGATACTGACCCTTAGATACTGAGGACTCTTAGTTACTGAGGACCCTTAGATACTGACCCTTAGATACTGAGGACCCTTAGATACTGACCCTTAGATACGGAGGAACCTTAGATACTGACCCTTAGATACTGACCCTTAGATACTGAGGACCCTTAGATACTGACCCTTAGATACTGAGGACCCTTAGATACTGACCCTTAGATACTGACCCTTAGATACTGAGGACCCTTTGATACTGACCCTTAGATACTGACCCTTAGATACTGACCCTTAGATACTGAGGACCCTTAGATACTGACCCTTAGATACTGAGGACCCTTAGATACTGAGGACCCTTAGATACTGACCCTTAGATACTGACCCTTAGATACTGAGGACCCTTAGATACTGAGGACCCTTAGATACTCAGGACCCTTAGATACTGACCCTTAGATCCTGAGGACCCTTAGATACTGAGGACCCTTAGATACTGAGGACCCTTAGATACTGAGGAACCTTGTGGCGCATTTCCACTGCAGGACCTAGCACGGCTTAGTACGGTATGGTTAGGCCTTCTTAGGCCAGACTCACTTTGTGCTGCGTTTCCATTACAGTTTAGCAACTGGGGGAGTAACTATAGTAACGCAGTGAAGGCGGGGCGATCGGCGGGTGGAGCGACGCTACGTAAAACTGCTGTGACGTCATCTTCAATGCGAACCACAAAACCAAAACATCAGCCGTTAGCTGTTAGCCCTCAGAGCTCACAGCTCTTCAAATCTGTTCAGAAACTAGACAAAAGTTAAACAAATACAAACCACAGACTGTCTGTGTCATGGAGAATACAGTCGCTGGTTTATTTATGTCTGTATAGGCCGATTCCGGTTAGTAAAAACCATGAATTAATGCTTTGACAAGTCTGCAGACAAGACGGCAGGTCAAACACCTTTTAAAATGCGTGTTTTCTGAATGGAAATCAGATCGATCAGGCTAAGCTAACGTTGTATATGCCCCAGAGATGGAGCACTCGAGTCCTGGACTCGTACTCGAGTCGGACTCGAGTGCCGATTTTCGGGACTCGTGACTCGACTCAGACTTGCGCACTGATTGACGCGACTCGGACTTGGACTCGTGAATTATCGCGCACGATGACTTGGACTCGGAATCGTGAATTATCGCGTACGCTGGCCATGGACTCTGACTCGGACTCGTGAATTTTCCACCCCACGATGACTCGGACTCGACTTGTACATTGACGCTCCGACTTGGACTCTGACTCGAGCAAATGTCCTCTATCCTGGCGTGTGCACCTGTGAGGCGAGTTCACGGACTGGGCCCCGCTATTCCAGTCTAGAGATGTCTAGAGACACACCCTGCATCGTGCTGTATGCTTTCACACATTCTGATTCCACATTGGAAAAGAGCAGCGCAACATGCTCGTTATGTGGAAACAATATTGAAGAGAAGGCTCCGTAACACATTACTCTAAGGATCGAGTTCAGACATATAGGCTGAACACTATCATCAGAGTAACGTGATCTAATCAATAAATAAAGATTCAGCCGATAACACGAAAGCACATGGCTACTTAACATGCAGAATGACGTCATTTTGAATGCTAAGTAGCCATGTGCTTTCTGGGGCTCAATCTTTATCAGTAAACCGATTTAACCGGTAAAAGTTCCTTCAAAATAAGAGTCCCGATCTTATTACTATCAAAATAAAAGTCCAAACGAAAACTTTACCATAGGAAAATATTGGCATACAAATATAATCACTTCTCTAAAAGGTAACTCATTTTAAATATAGTTTATTTATATGTAATAATATTAATATTAATAATAAGCTTTATATTTGTATAGCACCTATTACAAGAATTGTAGCCAAACTCGCTTCACCGCAGTTCAATAGACAGATTAATATAGCATGACAGGATGAAAGCAATGTAGAGGAGCAGCTACATTTCAACCCATATATCCACGAAGATTAATACATGAAGACTTGTGACTCAGACTCGACTCGGACTCGACTACGACCCTCCCTTGATGACTCGGACTTGGACTCGGACTCGAAGAGTGGTGACTCGAGAGTGACTTGGACTCGTGAATTGGTGACTTGACTACAACACCGATATGCCCCGACCGTCCACACTCACAACAACGGTGTATTACAATTAAATCACGGTAAAATATGTTCAATTTTGTTGTAGTTGTAGCCCCCCCCCCCCCCCCCCCAGCATATTCAGCCCGGTTGTTGGCCCGGTAAGAACCTCGATTTTGGAGGGCCAGAAAAAAAGGTGAAAAAGTAGCCCTGAGCCGGAACTACCCCTAGTGGAAAAGCATAAAAAAGCAGGCTTGGTTTGGCCCGGCCCGCTTAAACCGTGCTAAGTGCTGCAGTGGAAAAGTGCCGTTAGAAACGGAGGACCCTTAGATACAGAGGAACATTAGACACTGAGGACCCTTATGGCACATTTCCACTACACGGCCTCGCTCGGCCTCGTTCGGTATGGCTAGGCCTTGTTAGGCCTTGTTAGGCCTTGTTAGGCCTTGTTAGGACAGGCTCACTTTATGCCGCGTTTCCATTACAGTTTAGGAACTGGGGCAGTAACTATAGTAACGCAGTGTAGGCGGAGCCGTGGCGTCATCTTCAATGAGAACCCCAGAAAAACCACATCAGCCGTTAGCTGTTAGCCCTCAGAGCTCACAGCTCCTCATATCTGTTCAGAAACTAGACAGAAGTTAAACAAGTCCAAACCACAGACTGTCTGTGTCATGGCGAATACAGTCGCTGGTTTAGTTATGTCTGTAGGCCGTTGTTGTGAATGTGGACGGTCGAATCATTTACTGCGTTAGCTTAGCCGATCTCCATTTAGAAAACACGCATTTTAAAAGGTGTTTCGCCTGCCGTCTGTCTGCAGACTTGTCAAAGCATTAATTGATGGTTTTTACTATCCGGTATCAGTATGTTGTTACTTCGGCATCATTTAGAAACGTGTTTACAATTAAATCACTGTCAAATATGTTCATCTTGTTGTAGTTGTAGCCCCCTTGCCAGCGATTCTCTCTCTAGTTTAGCATACTCAACCCGACTCAGCCTGATTGTTGGTCCGGAAAGAACCTCGATTTTATGGGGCCAGAAAAACTGTGAAATAGCACACAATAGCCGGAACTACGCCAAGTGGTAACGCAACCAAAAACGGGCCCCGCACGGCTCGGCACGCTTAAAGCGAGCTCCGCGCTGTAGTGGAAATACGCCATTACATACTGAGGACCCTCAGATACTGACCCTCAGATACTGAGATCCTCAGATACTGACCATCAGATACTGAGGACCCTCAGATACTAAGGACCCTTAGATACTGAGGACCCTCAGATACCGAGGTCCTCAGATACTGACCGTCAGATACTGAGGACCCTTAGATACTGAGGACCCTTAGATACTGAGGACCCTCAGATACTGAGGTCCTCAGATACTGACCATCAGATACTGAGGAACCTCAGATACTAAGGACCCTTAGATACTGAGGACCCTCAGATACCGAGGTCCTCAGATACTGACCGTCAGATACTGAGGACCCTTAGATACTGAGGACCCTCAGATACCGAGGTCCTCAGATACTGACTGTCAGATACTGAGGACCCTTAGATACTGAGGACCCTTAGATACTAAGGACTCTCAGATACCAAGGTCCTCAGATACTGACCGTCAGATACTGAGGACCTTTAGATACTGACCGTCAGATACTGAGGACCCTTAGATACTGAGGACCCTCAGATACCGAGGTCCTTAGATACTGACCCTCAGATACTGAGGACCCTACTTACCCTCCCCCCCCCCCCCCCAGATGAAGGAGAGGATGAAGGAGGAGGCTTGGAACATCCACTTCTCAGAGTTTGGTCGAGGAGTCTGCATGTACCGGACCTCCAGAACCAGAGAGCTGGTCCTGAACGGGATCCCAGAGAACCTGAGGGGGGAACTGTGGATGCTGTTCTCTGGTGAGGGCTCACTCATTCATTCATTCACTCATCATGTAGAGGATAGCTGCTGTTCTCTGGGTTCATTATGTAGAGGATAGATGCTGCTCTCTGGATTCATCATGTAGAGGATAGATGCTGCTCTCTGGGTTCATCATGTAGAGGATAGATGCTGCTCTCTGGGTTCATCATGTAGAGGATAGATGCTGCTCTCTGGGTTCATCATGTAGAGGATAGATGCTGCTCTCTGGGCTCATCATGTAGAGGATAGATGCTGCTCTCTGGGCTCATCATGTAGAGGATAGATGCTGCTCTCTGGGCTCATCATGTAGAGGATAGATGCTGCTCTCTGGGTTCATCATGTAGAGGATAGCTGCTGTTCTCTGGGTTCATCATGTAGAGGATAGATGCTGCTCTCTGGGTTCATCATGTAGAGGATAGATGCTGCTCTCTGGGTTCATCATGTAGAGGATAGATGCTGCTCTCTGGGTTCATCATGTAGAGGATAGATGCTGCTCTCTGGGTTCATCATGTAGAGGATAGATGCTGTTCTCTGGGTTCATCATGTAGCGGATAGATGCTGCTCTCTGGATTCATCATGTAGAGGATAGATGCTGCTCTCTGGGTTCATCATGTAGAGGATAGATGCTGCTCTCTGGGTTCATCATGTAGAGGATAGATGCTGCTCTCTGGGTTCATCATGTAGAGGATAGATGCTGCTCTCTGGGTTCATCATGTAGATCTCCTTTCACAGGAGCTCAGAATGAGATGTCGTCCCACCCTGGTTACTATGGCGACCTGGTAGAGGCGGCGATGGGGGTTGGCTCTGTGGTTTCCGTGGTGACGGAGGAGATCGAGAGGGACCTTCATCGATCGATGCCCGAACACCGAGCCTTCCAGAACCAGACGGGCATCTCCGCGCTGCGCCGCGTCCTGACCGCGTACGCCCACCGAAACCCAGGCATCGGGTACTGCCAGGTACTAATTCTGCATAAAGTACTGCCAGGTACTAATACTGCATAAAGTACTGCATACAGGTATTAATACTGCATAAAGTACTGCCAGGTACTAATACTGCATAAAGTACTGCCAGGTACTAATACTGCATAAAGTACTGCATACAGGTACTAATACTGCATAAAGTACTGCATACAGGTACTAATACTGCATAAAGTACGGCATACAGGTACTAATACTACATAAAGTACTGCATACAGGTACTAATACTACATAAAGTACTGCATACAGGTACTAATACTGCATACAGTACTACATACAAGTACTAATACTACATAAAGTACTGCATACAGGTACTAATACTGCATAAAGTAATGCA
>NC_136901.1:96253251-96285751 GCF_949606895.1 Notothenia rossii
GAGAACTGCGCTAAAACAGCTGATCACAACGTTCACACTCTGTGGTCACGAAGTACTCCACTAGCCCCCCCCCGTCGACTTTCCTGAAGTACTCCACTAGCCCCCCCCGTCGACTTTCCTGAAGTACTCCACTAGCCCCCCCCGTCGACTTTCCTGAAGTACTCCACTAGCCCCCCCCCCCGTCGACTTTCCTGAAGTACTCCACTAGCCCCCCCGTCGACTTTCCTGAAGTACTCCACTAGCCGGCCCCCCCCCCCGTCGACTTTCCTGAAGTACTCCCCCGTTGATAGAAATCAACACGTAATGAATTAAGACCCCACGGTTTGATGATTGATAGGTGTGTGGGCTGTCTTTCATTCTGACTCACAGAACAATGTTATAATAAACATACTGTGTGTTAAATGGATATATCCACCTTCCTTCATTTATCTTTCCATTCCCACAACAATACACATAAAGAAATTGCATATTTTGGACATAGTTCGAATGGTGATTAATCTGATTCATTAATTTTTAAACTGTGATTAATCTGATTAAAAATTGTAATCGTTTGACAGCCCTAATATATATATATATATATATATATAAAATATATAATGAGATGCATGTGATGTGTTCAGGGGCCCTGGTGGATCAGGGGGTGTTCGAGGAGCTGACCAGAGCCTTCCTGCCCCCCCTGTATGAACACATGAGGGATCTGGGGGTGATCTCCACCATCAGCCTCTCCTGGTTCCTCACCCTCTTCCTGTCTGTGATGCCCTTTGACAGCGCCGTGCTGCTGGTGGACTGCTTCTTCTACGAGGGCATCAAGGTCACCTTCCAGGTACAGAGTATCATGGGAGCTGTAGTCCTCAGAGAGCTGTAGTCCTCAAAGAGCAGAGCGTAATGGGAGCTGTAGTCCTCAGAGAGCTGTAGTCCTCAGAGAGCAGAGCATCATGGGAGCTGTAGTCCTCAGAGCTGTAGTCCTCAGAGAGCAGAGCATCATGGGAGCTGTAGTCCTCAGAGCTGTAGTCCTCAGAGAGCAGAGCATCATGGGAGCTGTAGTCCTCAGAGAGCTGTAGTCCTCTGAGAGCAGAGCATTATGGGACATGTAGTCCTCATAGAACAGAGCTGTAGTCCTCAGAAAGCAGGGCATCATTGGAGCTGTAGTCCTGAGTTTTGGCAGCTGCTGAAATATGTCCCTCTTCCTGCAGGTGGCGCTGGCGGTACTGCACGACAACATGGAGGCTCTGCTGTCCTGCAGCGACGAGGGAGAGGCCATGACCGTCCTGGGGAGGTGAGGGGAGATCACTGAGGGGAGGGGAGGGGGCTCTTAACACTCATTAGGCTCGTTTGAGACGAGCAAGACCGACGCAGACCTGCGCAATTTCGATCAATGTCTTGCTCGTGCGTTGCATGATGGGTAGTCATTTTGTCCGACTTGCTCTGGAGGCTCGCCTACATGAGACGTTGAAATCTCGCGGGACAAAGACGCCCGCAGCCTTGAGAGTGAGGCGCGGCGAGGCGGCGCAGTTCCTCTCCACGGGCTGCGGAAGCGAAATGCTTGATGGGAAAGGACTCGCTGGTATCTCCAGCTGAGCGCTCATTGGTGGGTTTTACCCCGTGCTGCTGATGAAGCTCTCCAATTGGCTCGGCAAAAGTTTGTTGTTGTTTTGTGTCAGTTTTACGTCACCACTTCCATTCACATTTTCATCATTGTTCCTCAATGTTTATCATCATGAAATTAATATCTATATATGTTATACTATACTTGCACTGCTTACCGTTTTCATACTTTATATATCTTAGCATATCCATACACACTGTGCATACTGCTCTCAGGCTGCTGTGTGTATCTAGTGTATTCATACACACTGTTCATACTGCTCTCAGGCTGCTGTGTGTATCTAGTGTATTCATACACACTGTTCATACTGCTCTCAGGCTGCTGTGTGTATCTAGTGTATTCATACACACTGTTCATACTGCTCTCAGGCTGCTGTGTGTATCTAGTGTATTCATACACACTGTTCATACTGCTCTCATGCTGCTGTGTGTATCTAGTGTATTCACACACACTGTTCATACTGCTCTCAGGCTGCTGTGTGTATCTAGTGTATTCATACACACTGTTCATACTGCTCACAGGCTGCTGTGTGTATCTAGTGTATTCATACACACTGTTCATACTGCTCACAGGCTGCTGTGTGTATCTAGTGTATTCACACACACTGTTCATACTGCTCACAGGCTGCTGTGTGTATCTAGTGTATTCATACACACTGTTCATACTGCTCTCAGGCTGCTGTGTGTATCTAGTGTATTCATACACACTGTTCATACTGCTCACAGGCTGCTGTGTGTATCTAGTGTATTCATACACCCTGTTCATACTGCTCTCAGGCTGCTGTGTGTATCTAGTGTATTCATACACACTGTTCATACTGCTCTCATGCTGCTGTGTGTATCTAGTGTATTCATACACACTGTTCATACTGCTCACAGGCTGCTGTGTGTATCTAGTGTATTCATACACACTGTTCATACTGCTCTCAGGCTGCTGTGTGTATCTAGTGTATTCATACACACTGTTCATACTGCTCTCAGGCTGCTGTGTGTATCTAGTGTATTCATACACACTGTTCATACTGCTCTCAGGCTGCTGTGTGTATCTAGTGTATTCATACACACTGTTCATACTGCTCACAGGCTGCTGTGTGTATCTAGTGTATTCATACACACTGTTCATACTGCTCACAGGCTGCTGTGTGTATCTAGTGTATTCATACACACTGTTCATACTGCTCTCAGGCTGCTGTGTGTATCTAGTGTATTCATACACACTGTTCATACTGCTCACAGGCTGCTGTGTGTATCTAGTGTATTCATACACACTGTTCATACTGCTCACAGGCTGCTGTGTGTATCTAGTGTATTCATACACACTGTTCATACTGCTCTCAGGCTGCTGTGTGTATCTAGTGTATTCATACACACTGTTCATACTGCTCACAGGCTGCTGTGTGTATCTAGTGTATTCATACACACTGTTCATACTGCTCTCAGGCTGCTGTGTGTATCTAGTGTATTCATACACACTGTTCATACTGCTCACAGGCTGCTGTGTGTATCTAGTGTATTCATACACACTGTTCATACTGCTCTCAGGCTGCTGTGTGTATCTAGTGTATTCATACACACTGTTCATACTGCTCTCAGGCTGCTGTGTGTATCTAGTGTATTCATACACACTGTTCATCCTGCTCTCATGCTGCTGTGTGTCTCTAGTGTATTCATACACACTGTTCATACTGCTCTCATGCTGCTGTGTGTATCTAGTGTATTCATACACACTGTTCATACTGCTCACAGTCTGTTGTGTGTATCTAGTGTATTCATACCCCTCACTGTTTATTCATCATTCAATTCATTCTATATTTTATTCTGTAGATTGTGTACATTACTTTTCACTTTACTGCTTGTTGCACTCCTGGTTGGAAGCTAAACTGCATTTCGTTGTCTCAGTACCTGTAATCTGTGCAATAACAATAAAGTTGAATCTAATCTTGAGCAGGAACAAATGTGTTTACTTAGTACATATCTGACATTTACGATTAAACACAGTTGTGCATTCTTTATAAATGCAAACCGAGTCAAGCCGACTCCGAGCTGTCGGACTTCAGGCGACCTCCCTCGCTGCTATCGGCTATTCTCGTCTACTTTCGAGGCGAGCCGCAGCTCATCTCAAACAAGCCTATTAACTGTGTGTGTGTGTGTGTGTGTGTGTGTGTGTGTGTGTGTGTGTGTGTGTGTGTGTGTGTGTGTGTGTGTGTGTGTGTGTGTGTGTGTGTGTGTGTGTGTGTGTGTGTAGGTACCTGGATAACGTTGTGAACAAACAGACTGTGGCCCCTCCCATCCCTCACCTCCACGCCCTGCTAACCAGCGGAGACGACCCCCCCCGAGAGATCGACATCTTTGACCTCATCAAGTCCTCCTACGAGGTCAGGATCCGTCTACCTCCTGCTGAGTCTCTCTCTCTCTCTCTACCTCCTGCTGAGTCTCTCTCTCTCTCTAACTCCTGCTGAGTCTCTCTCTCTCTCTAACTCCTGCTGAGTCTCTCTCTCTCTCTCTAACTCCTGCTGAGTCTCTCTCTCTCTCTAACTCCTGCTGAGTCTCTCTCTCTCTCTAACTCCTGCTGAGTCTCTCTCTCTCTCTCTAACTCCTGCTGAGTCTCTCTCTCTCTCTCTACCTCCTGCTGAGTCTCTCTCTCTCTCTAACTCCTGCTGAGTCTCTCTCTCTCTCTAACTCCTGCTGAGTCTCTCTCTCTCTCTAACTCCTGCTGAGTCTCTCTCTCTCTCTCTAACTCCTGCTGAGTCTCTCTCTCTCTCTCTCTCTCTCTAACTCCTGCTGAGTCTCTCTCTCTCTCTAACTCCTGCTGAGTCTCTCTCTCTCTCTCTAACTCCTGCTGAGTCTCTCTCTCTCTCTAACTCCTGCTGAGTCTCTCTCTCTCTCTCTAACTCCTGCTGAGTCTCTCTCTCTCTCTCTCTCTAACTCCTGCTGAGTCTCTCTCTCTCTCTAACTCCTGCTGAGTCTCTCTCTCTCTCTAACTCCTGCTGAGTCTCTCTCCTGCAGCGGCTCCGTCTAACTCCTGGATGTTGTTTCTTCATCTCTTTCAGAAGTTCGGCAGCCTGCGCTCTGATGTCATCGAGCAGATGAGGTTCAAGCAGAGGTTAAAGGTCATCCAGTCGCTGGAGGACACAGCCAAGAGGAGCGTGGTGAGCTAGCATGCTACAGGCTAACATGCTCACGTGCTAATGTGACACAAACTCACACTGTGTGTGTGTGTGTGTGTGTGTGTGTGTGTGTGTGTGTGTGTGTGTGTGTGTGTGTGTGTGTGTGTGTGTGTGTGTGTGTGTGTGTGTGTGTGTGTGTGTGTGTGTGTGTGTGTGTGTGTGTGTGTGTGTGTGTGTGTGTGTGTGTGTGTGTGTGTGTGTGTGTGTGTGTGTGTGTGTGTGTGTGTGTGTGTGTGCATAGGTGAGATCGATGATGACGGAGTCTGCGTTCAGCATCGAGGAGCTGGAGGAGCTGTACTGTCTCTTTAAGGTAAACTGACTCCTCTAAGCACACTAAATAATAAAACAGCTGTTATTGGGGCTCCAGATGTTAGTGTTATCGCTCCAGATGTGACTGTACTTCCTGTGCAGGCGCAGCACATGGCCAGCTGTTATTGGGGCTCCAGATGTTAGTGTTATCGCTCCAGATGTGACTGTACTTCCTGTGCAGGCGCAGCACATGGCCAGCTGTTATTGGGGCTCCAGATGTTAGTGTTATCGCTCCAGATGTGACTGTACTTCCTGTGCAGGCGCAGCACATGGCCAGCTGTTATTGGGGCTCCAGCAGCGGGGCCTCTCAGCGGTTCGACCCCTCCCTCCCGTACCTGGAGCAGTACAGCATCGACCCGCTGCAGTTCTGCCAGCTGTTCCTCGGCCTCGGCCCCTGGGCCTGCGGGGGCCGCACCCCCACCCTCTCTGCTCGCCTCTTCAGGGTCCTGGACCAGAACCAGGACGGGCTGCTCAACTTCAAGGAGTTCATCACCGGATTCAGTGAGACTAACACTATTCATGCAGTATATACACCATACGCTATATAGACCTGTTATGGGCAAACTAAGGCCCGCGGGCCATATACGGCCCGTTGGGCTTTTGAATCCGGCCCGCCGAATATTGGTACAAAATTGTCCAAATGATAGTAAAGAGCGCATTCATTTTGCCTTTTTCCTGCAATACCCGGCATTTCAGTTGATCCCACTAGATGGCGCACTCTAGACACAATGACCTTTGCTGGAGTCTGGTCTATTCTCTGGCCCCACTCGGCAACCCGGCAATATCTAAGAACCAAATATTTCGCGCTTACATTGGAGGGGGCGATATTAACCTGAGCAATAACAGTTCGGAGTACGGCGAATACAAGTTGTAACAAGCAAGCCAAAAAGTTTTCCCACCCCTGACACTATACACTATACACACTATACACTATATACACTATACCCACACTATACACACTATACGCAATATAAACTATATACACTATATACACTATACACACTATACACTATGCACACAATATACACTATATACAATATATACACTATATACACTATACACTATATACACTATATACACTATACACTATACACTATATACACTATACACACTATACACTATATACACTATACACACTATACACTATATACACTATACCCACACTATACACTATATACACTATACACACTATACACTATACACTATACACTATACACTATACACTATATACACTATGCACACAATATACACTATATACACTATACACTATATACACTATACACACTATACACTATACACTATACACTATACACTATACACTATATACACTATACACACTATACACTATGCACACAATATACACTATATACACTATACACTATATACACTATACACACTATACACTATATACACTATACCCACACTATACACTATATACACTATACACACTATACACACTATACAGTATATACACTATATACACTATACACTATACACTATATACACTATATACACTATACACTATACACTATATACACTATACACACTATACACTATATACACTATACCCACACTATACACTATATACACTATACACACTATACACACTATACAGTATATACACTATATACACTATACACTATATACACTATATACACTATATACACTATACACTATATACACTATACACTATATACACTATACACACTATACACTATGCACACAATATACACTATATACAATATATACACTATATACACTATACACTATACACACAATATACACTATATACACTATACACTATATACACTATACACACTATACACTATATACACTATATACACTATACACACTATACACTATATACACTATACACACTATACAGTATATACACACAATATACACTATATACATTATATACACTATACAGTATAAACACTATATACATTATATATACTATACAGTATATACAGTATATACACTATATACACTATACATTATATACACTATATACACTATACAGTATATACACTATATACATTATATATACTATACACTATATACACTATACAGTATATACACTATATACACTATACAGTATATACACTATATACATTATATATACTATACAGTATATACAGTATATACAGTATATACAGTATATACAGTATATACAGTATATACACTATACACTATATACACTATACACTATATACTATATGCTATATACAGGGGTGCACATAAGTGGTACGCAGGTACGCATGCGCGGCAACAATCTGAAATGCGTACCGTCACTTGTGTCACAAAGCGCATTTGCGTACCGATGTTTATGTGAAGCTTTTCCAGAAGGCGGTTAGATCACCGGTCGACAGAGTTGGTCTCCGTGTGCACAGACAGGGCTGCTGTTAACGTCGGCCTGTACAGCAGCACTGCGCTAAAACAGCTGATCACAACGTTCACACGCTCTGTGGTCACGAAGCTCTGCACTCTACTACTACCCCCCCCCCCCCCCCCCCCCCGTTGACATTCGCGATACAGAGGGCTTCATCATACTCCACTAGCACCCCCACCCGCTGACATTCGCGATACAGAGGGCTTCATGGGAACTTTGAGGGGAGCCGGAAGTTGGAGTACCAAACACTGACTCCAGGTACTCATCTGAGTACCTCACTGAGAAAGTTGTGTGCACCCCTGGCTATATACTATATACTATATACACAGGGGTTGGCAACCCCTGGCACGCGTGCCAGCATTGGCACGCTGCACCGTAACCAGTGGCACACGAGGAATAAGTGGAATAATTGTGCAAAAATATTTAAATTGTATTTTCGGATCCAGAACAAGACCGCCGCCAGAGCGCGTCTCCCCGTTACCTGCAGAAGGAAGCCATGCACGCAACGCTATTGTGTGTTATTTCACAGTTTTTCTGGCCCCATAAAATCGAGGTTCTTTCCGGGCCAACAACCAGGCTGAGTCGGGCTGAGTATGCTAAACTAGAGAGAGAATCTCTGTCAAGGGGCCTACAACTACAACAAGATGAACATATTTGACCCTGATTTAATTGTATACACGTTTCTAAATGATGCTGAAGTAACAACATACTGATACCAGTTAGTAGAAACCATCAATTAATGCTTTGACAAGTCTGCAGACAGACGGCAGGCGAGAAACCTTTTTAAATGCGTGTTTTCTGAATGGAGATCGGCTAAGCTAACGCAGTAAATGATTCGACCGTCCACACTCACAACAACGGCCTACAGACATAACTAAACCAGCGACTGTATTCTCCATGACACAGGCAGTCTGTGGTTTGGACTTGTTTCACTTTTGTCTAGTTTCTGAACAGATATGAGGAGCTGTGAGCTCTGAGGGCTAACAGCTAACAGCTGATGTTGTTTATCTGGAGCTCTCATTGAAGATGACGCCACGGCTCCGCCTACACTGCGTTACTATAGTTACTGCCCCAGTTCCTAAACTGTAATGGAAACGCAACATAAAGTGAGCCGGACCTAATAAGGCCTAACAAGGCCTAGCTCGGCCTAGCCATACCGAGCTAGGCCGAGCGAGGCCATATAGTGGAAATGCGCCATTAGTGTGTTAGGTCTAACTCTGAGTGCGTTAGGTCTAACTCTGAGTGTGTTAGGTCTAACTCTGAGTGTAGGTCTAACTCTTAGTGTAGGTCTAACTCTGAGTGTGTTAGGTCTAACTCTGAGTGTAGGTCTAACTCTGAGTGTAGGTCTAACTCTTAGTATGTTAGGTCTAACTCTGAGTGTAGGTCTAACTCTGAGTGTAGGTCTAACTCTGAGTGTAGGTCTAACTCTTAGTGTAGGTCTAACTCTGAGTGTAGGTCTAACTCTGAGTGTGTTAGGTCTAACTCTTAGTGTAGGTCTAACTCTGAGTGTAGGTCTAACTCTGAGTGTGTTAGGTCTAACTCTGAGTGTGTTAGGTCTAACTCTGAGTGTGTTAGGTCTAACTCTGAGTGTGTGTTAGGTCTAACTCTGAGTGCGTTAGGTCTAACTCTGAGTGTAGGTCTAACTCTGAGTGTGTTAGGTCTAACTCTGAGTGTGTTAGGTCTAACTCTGAGTGTGTGTTAGGTCTAACTCTGAGTGTGTTAGGTCTAACTCTGAGTGTAGGTCTAACTCTGAGTGTGTGTTAGGTCTAACTCTGAGTGCGTTAGGTCTAACTCTGAGTGTAGGTCTAACTCTGAGTGTGTTAGGTCTAACTCTGAGTGTGTTAGGTCTAACTCTGAGTGTGTGTTAGGTCTAACTCTGAGTGTGTTAGGTCTAACTCTGAGTGTGTTAGGTCTAACTCTGAGTGTGTTAGGTCTAACTCTGAGTGTAGGTCTAACTCTGAGTGTAGGTCTAACTCTTAGTGTAGGTCTAACTCTGAGTGTGTTAGGTCTAACTCTGAGTGCGTTAGGTCTAACTCTGAGTGTGTTAGGTCTAACTCTGAGTGTGTTAGGTCTAACTCTTAGTGTAGGTCTAACTCTGAGTGTGTTAGGTCTAACTCTGAGTGTAGGTCTAACTCTGAGTGTAGGTCTAACTCTTAGTGTGTTAGGTCTAACTCTTAGTGTAGGTCTAACTCTGAGTGTAGGTCTAACTCTGAGTGTGTTAGGTCTAACTCTGAGTGTGTTAGGTCTAACTCTGAGTGCGTTAGGTCTAACTCTGAGTGTGTTAGGTCTAACTCTTAGTGTAGGTCTAACTCTGAGTGTAGGTCTAACTCTGAGTGTGTTAGGTCTAACTCTGAGTGTAGGTCTAACTCTGAGTGTGTGTTAGGTCTAACTCTGAGTGTGTTAGGTCTAACTCTGAGTGTGTTAGGTCTAACTCTGAGTGTGTTAGGTCTAACTCTGAGTGTGTTAGGTCTAACTCTGAGTGTAGGTCTAACTCTGAGTGTGTGTCTAACTCTGAGTGTGTTAGGTCTAACTCTGAGTGTAGGTCTAACTCTGAGTGTGTGTTAGGTCTAACTCTGAGTGTGTTAGGTCTAACTCTGAGTGTGTTAGGTCTAACTCTGAGTGTAGGTCTAACTCTGAGTGTGTTAGGTCTAACTCTGAGTGTAGGTCTAACTCTGAGTGTAGGTCTAACTCTGAGTGTGTTAGGTCTAACTCTGAGTTTAGGTCTAACTCTTAGTTTGTTAGGTCTAACTCTGAGTGTGTTAGGTCTAACTCTGAGTGTGTTAGGTCTAACTCTTAGTGTGTTAGGTCTAACTCTGAGTGTGTTAGGTCTAACTCTGAGTGTGTTAGGTCTAACTCTTAGTGTGTTAGGTCGAACTCTGAGTTTAGGTCTAACTCTGAGTGTGTTAGGTCTAACTCTTAGTGTGTTAGGTCTAACTCTTAGTGTGTTAGGTCTAACTCTGAGTGTGTTAGGTCTAACTCTGAGTGTAGGTCTAACTCTTAGTGTGTTAGGTCGAACTCTGAGTTTAGGTCTAACTCTTAGTGTGTGTTTTGTTCACCGGTCCGTCACAGCGGGTGGAGCTGCAGGGGTTCTGCTTCACACACGTTGCATACCGCTATTTGACTGTCATTTTCGGACACCTTGAAATACTGCCAGACCGGTGAAGCCATTTTGGAGAGCTTGTGATCGATCGGCAGAGAGTGATTATCGGCCGATATCGATTGGCGACTGATCGGAGCATCCCTAACTTACATGATGCCGAATTTAACAAACACATTTAAATAATTGGTTTAAACGACATAATAATAAGGACGATCATCCGTTCTGTGATTCTCCAGAGCACACATGGCCAGTCCGCCCCTTTGTAGCATTTCAATGAGAGATGAGCAGATCGCCACTGGGCTTTAGAACTAAGGCCAAAGCCACGCAGAAACAGTGGCATTTGTTCAGCTCCTTATGGGTACTGCAATTAGTGAAGTGCTTTCCTCTGTGGTGAAACGATCAGCACTGCACCACGGAGGAAAGCGGCAGAAAGTCACCTGGAGTTAAAGAGAGCCGGGCTGAAACATATTTCATTTGGTTGCTTTCTTTTCTAACACAAAACCACTGAAATGCGTAGTGCATGGTCCGAGAAGGAAAAAAACAAATCAAAGTAACACTGTGATATTACAGATCAACAACACAGATACCATTCTCTTTTATTCATGTTATTACATTTTATTACATTTTATTTATATAATTAAATTGATATTTTGTTAGTTTTATCTGAGTGTATTCTCTGAATACCTTGAAGGCCCTGACGGTTCGCCACTGCAATATACACTATATACATCTCATTAAACCTTTTTGTAAAGCATACTTTAGTTCTGTGAAGGGATATATGCACTGTACTTCACTTTCATTACGAATGTCTGCTGACAAGCGTATTACAGCACGTTTTTTTGTGATGGGTTTGCTCAAAATAGTGTGTGTGTGTGTGTGTGTGTGTGTGTGTGTGTGTGTGTGTGTGTGTGTGTGTGTGTGTGTGTGTGTGTGTGTGTGTGTGTGTGTGTGTGTGTGTGTGTGTGTGTGTGTGTGTGTGTGTGTGTGTGTGTGTGTGTGTGTGTGTGTGTGTGTGTGTGTGTGTGTGTGTGTGTGTGTGTGTGTGTGTGTGTGTGTGTGTGTGTGTGTAGGTGGGATGTATCACGGGGAAATGACGGAGAAACTCAAACTGCTCTACAAGCTGCACCTACCTCCAGGTAACACTTTGTTGTTTACCTATAGTTCACATGATGTTTACCTGCTGTTTACCTGTTGTTTACATGTTGTTGTTTACCAGTAACCTGTACTACGAAGCCAGTTCAACTAGTTATCTTAACTAACCCTAACAAGCGGTCCTACGACGCTGGTTATCAACTCGGTAACTCAAGTCAGGGTTTCTCTGTCCCGCTGTGCGCGTTCACATCAAAGGGGTGGGGCTAGCAACATTCGACCAATCACAAACATGGAGAAGCGTACTGACAGCGCAGCGTCATACTTCCTGAATGAAAAGTCAACTATAATATTAGACATATGAAGAAGTTAAACTTTAAACATGCATGACTTAAACACTTGATCCAGGATCAAAGCCACATAGCTGCACCTGCAAGGTGAATACAGCTGGTAACAGAACAAGTGTTTGAATGCGTACATGAACAGGTTTATGATATCACTGCCCCGTCTAAGACACCATCTGACTTTCATTACATTTGACTCCAGTGTTTCCTCAACTTAATGTGTTGCTTCAAATAATACTTCTGCATACAGTATGTGCATGTATAACCTGCTCCGGAGCATGTTATGTGTTCAGCATAAGTTACCATGGAGATCTACCCCGGTAAGAAGTGAACCAGCGTCGTAGGACCGGAAACCCAGAGTTAACCCTGAAGTTACCTCTCTAACCCAGAGTTAACCTGAAGTTACCTCTGTTGTTTACGTGTTGTTGTTTACCTGTTGTTTACATGTTGTTGTTTACCTGTTGTCTACATGTTGTTGTTGCAGCGGTGTGTCCGGAGGAGGCTGAATCAGCTCTGGAGGCGACTCACTTCTTCACAGAGAATGAAGCTGAAGGTAAACTCTGTGTGTGTGTGTGTGTGTGTGTGTGTGTGTGTGTGTGTGTGTGTGTGTGTGTGTGTGTGTGTGTGTGTGTGTGTGTGTGTGTGTGTGTGTGTGTGTGTGTGTGTGTGTGTGTGTGTGTGTGTGTGTGTGTGTGTGTGTGTGTGTGTGTGTGTGTGTGTGTGTGTGTGTGTGTGTGTGTGTGTGTGTGTGTGTGTGTGTGTGTGTGTGTGTGCGCGTGTGCGCGTGTGCGTGTGCGCGCGTCCTCGCGCCTGTCCTCTTTCTCACACTATGCTGTCTCTCCTCTTCCTCCTCCTCCTCCTCCTCCTTCCAGAACCTTCCTTCCTACCTGCTGTGGGCTCTTTGGGGAAACAGGAAGTGACCTCAGGTGTGTGATGTCACTTCAGATGTTTTCATTAATATCTGACGCTTTCACTTTAACTAACCTTGTTCTCATGGTAACGGTGGATGATGCTGATGACTTCCAGTTTCTGCAGGTGAAGAGGACGTAGGAAACAAATCGAGGAAAGGTAAGCCACGCCCCCTGAGAGAAATATAAGAGTGTGCTATACTATACATCGATGTATAAAACGGACAAGTCAAATCAAGCAATCTGATTGGTTCTTAGCCGTGATATACTGAGCGTAAACCACGGCTAGAATTGTAAGTTACTTTTCACAACAAGTCAGTATCCCTCCGCGTCTGAGAAAAACTGCATACAGTTGGGCTGAAAAGCAAACTTTTCAAACTGGAACAAGAAAGCAGCGGAGAAGTAACGGGGCAGAAACCCTCCTTTTTGACGCAGCGGTCCAGACATAGAAATCAAACGGAAAAACATATTCAGTGTGCAGTTCCTTTGGCATTAGGGCAGGGATATCTAGATACTTTTGAAGGTTTGACATAATGCATTGTGCTACTTTTAAAGCAGGCCGCGATGTTTTCAAATCTGTAATCAAAAAGGTCAGCAAAAACGCTATCGACCAATCAGATTGCTTGATTTGACTTGTCCGTTTTATAAATATATTTACATTTCTTCCGTTACGAAACAAACTTACAAATCATAAGATGGAAACATTTAAGATTAACTTGGACCTCCGGGGGGTCTCACTATGGAGGAGTGGATTGAGCTGTGCCTATCTCCAGAGAGCACCTAACCGACCACATGCAGAGCTACGTGAAGAGCAGGTAGACCAACTGGGAAAGTAGCACCATTCAAAAGCTTTCTGATGCGGGTCTTGAAACAAAGCAGAGACATGATGAGCGTTAGTGGCCACAGGTGCAAAAGCTCTCTCCAGAGCTACTGGAAGCCCAATCTCAGGGACCGGAGAAAGTAGAGCAATATTCTCTCCACGCCAAGCAACAGCCTCGAACAACCTCAACCTCAAGTGACCACGTAAGCCATGCTACTGATGCTGGACAGGTTTTCAGTGGCTGCACAATAAACAGCAACATACACATTAATGTAAATAAACAGCCAAATAATGGATCAACGCTCTCTGTCTAATATGTTCACTAGCTGTTAGTGTTGTTGCATAGCAACCACCTCGCACTATGTTTCGTGCAGAAGGCAACGGAGGGACTATTTTATTTTAAACATTATTTACTAATAAAAACTATTTAAATTAGAGTGTGTATTTTTCTTTCAAATTGCAACACTTGGTAACTTCAGGCCGTGGTATATGCTCAGTATATCACTGCTAAGCTGTGATATACGTGAGATATTGCTATATCAATATATAGATATATATATATCTATATATTTATATAGATGTCACTGTGTACTTGATGATGTCACCGTGTACCTGAGGATGTCACCGTGTACCTGATGATGTCATTGTGTACCTGATGATGTCATTGTGTAACCTGATGATGTCACTGTTTACCTGATGATGTCACCGTGTACCTGATGATGTCATCATGCTGCAGGTCCAGAGGAGAAGGTGAAGGACTACAGGTACTACCTGAGGCTGTGGGCCAAAGAGAAGGAACCAAAGACTGAGACAATCAAAAACCTGCCCCGAATGAACCAGGTAACCCTGTTGTTTACCTGTTGTTTACCTGTTGTTCACCTGTTGTTTACCTGTTGTTTACCTGTTGTTCACCTGTTGTTTACCTGTTGTTCACCTGTTGTACTGCATACAGTATGTGACACTGTGAGGGTTGCACGGCCAGATACGGCTCAGCTGACTCAGATCAGGAGATGATACATTATGATGTGATATGCCGCGGACTGTACTTAATGTTACTCTGATCCGGTTACTTATGTTGTGGCAGATATTTAAGTAAGCTTTCTTAACGCTAATGTTCTAATAGTCAGATTGCTCTGAAGATGGGAGGTGATATTCTATTAATGTTCACGTTCACACAGTCGCTGATTTTTGCCGGCCGTCTTTCCTGCAACGGCAGCTTTTCTGTATTTCCTTTCTCCTGTAATATGACTTGATCGCTTTAAACTCCGCACACTGAGCTCTGATTGGTCAGCAGGCAGTGCTTTCACTGAGTTGAGCTCTTAGCCTGCAACCTAACCTGCTCCGGGGCAGGTTAGCCGCTCAGCATCAGTTACCATGGAGATCTAGCCCGCTAAAAAGAGAACCAGCTTCGTAGGACCGGAAACCCAGAGTTAACCTGAAGTTAGCCGCTAAGAGAACATCCTGCTTCGTAGTACAGGCCTCAGGTGTTAACCTGTTGTTTACCTGTTGTTACCTGTTGTTTACCTGTTGTTTACCTGTTGTTACCTGTTGTTTACCTGTTGTTTACCTGTTGTCTACCTGTTGTTAACATGTTGTCTACCTGTTGTTAACATGTTGTTTACTTGTTGTTAACATGTTGTTTACCTGTTGTTTACCTGTTGTTAACCTGTTGTTTACCTGTTGTTTACCTGTGTAGGAGCAGTTCATCGATGTGTGTAAGACGCTGTACAACATGTTCAGTGAGGATCCAGAGGAGCAGCAGCTATATCACTCCATCGCCACGGCAGCCAGCCTGCTGCTGAGGATCGGGGAGGTCGGGAAGAGGTTCGGGAACAGGAAGTCAGAGGCCCCGCCCCCTGAGGCCCCACCTACTGAGGTCACGCCCACAGAGGCCCCGCCCCCTGAGGTCCAACCCCTTGAGGCTCCGCCCCCTGAGGCTCCAGGTGAGGCTCAGGTGTGCCGGGCTCTGGAGGACGCTCAGCTGGAAGACGTGTCCTCCTCCGTCTCTCTGCAGGATGAGGACTCTGATCTGATTGAAGAGCAGAGACAGGGCAGCGAGCTGGATGCTGATTGGTCGATCAGCTTTGAGCAGGTGCTGGCGTCCCTGCTGACGGAGCCGCCGCTGGTCCATTACTTTGAGAGGAAGAGAGACATCCGGAGCAAGATGGCCGCCTGCAAGGCCCAGAGAGCCGTGGAGCGCCAGACAAGCTCCGCCTCCGAGCATGACCTCACACAGCTGTCCCCCTGACAAGCTCCGCCTCCGTACATGACCTCACACACCTGTCCCCCTGACAAGCTCCGCCTCCGAGCATGACCTCACACAGCTGTCCCCCTGACAAGCTCCACCTCCGTACATGACCTCACACACCTATCCCCCTGACAAGCTCCGCCTCCGAGCATGACCTCACACACCTGCCCCCCGCGACAAGCTCCGCCTCCGAACATGACCTCACACACCTGTCCCCTTGACAAGCTCCACCTCCGACACGACCTCACACACCTGTCCCCCTGACAAGCTCCATCTCCGACACGACCTCACACACCTGTCCCCCTGACAAGCTCCACCTCCGACACGACCTCACACACCTGTCCCCCTTACAGGCTCCGCCTCCTCACACGACCTTCACCCTTCTCACCTGCACAGTATTATCAGAATGATTTCAGATGTGCTTCGTTATAAAACCGCAGCTCCTCTGAAAGCTTTATATATTAATCATAACCTTTATAACACACACACACACACACACACACACACACACACACACACACACACACACACACATACACACACACACACACACACACACACACACTTTTTTATTAATCATGTCTGACCACCTGAGACTTTTATTTTGAAGTCACTGACGCCTTTGTGATGTTTGTGATGACATCACTGTTGTTTACTTCCTGTTGATGTGATGATGTCACGGGATGTTTTTAATATGTCTTTATTCTGCTTTTACGTCCATGTCAGTTGTTGTCTAATAAACAATGAAGTGATGCCCGTCTCTTCTTCTGTGGTGCTGACTCGTTCACAAACATGAGGGGAAACTAGCGTAATGATAATAAAGTAAAATGAAAACAGAAACCAGGCGGTAAATAGTTGTTGTTTCTAAATTAAATCATTCAAGTCTGCAGACTACAGAGTAACAAATAAAGCCAGAGATCTGTAGTGATGGACTCAGACTCAGAGCGTGAGTGTGTGAGTGAGTGTGTATATATATATATATATATATATATATATATATATATTAGCTGTACACTTTACGAATATAATGTTTTTTTATGGACATCTTTACCATTCAATCTCGTCCAACTGATCTTCCTGCTGTCACTCCTTGGCTCTTGGTAGTTCAGGCATTTATCCAACCTGGCAACTCCAGGTTTCCTAGCAGCTTTCAATCAAAGTCCAGTGGCTCCGCCCCAAAGTGTCAGAAACTTTTCACGCGCACGCAGACAGACTCCACGAGTGAGTGAGGATGACACTCGCGAGCGAGCAAGAGGGCTGTCTCTCGTGAGCGAGAGCATAGCCGCATAGGGTTTAATCTGCGCGCGAGGGTCATTTTATGCGCGTGTAAAAGCACATTTCCCGCTCGTGAGTAGCTTGTTTTGCGCTTGAATATGGACCCAAATCTCTCGAGGATAGAAGTTGAGGATAGGAGTGGAGGAGGGCAGTTAGAGAAATGAGAAAGGGCCCAGGTTTCTATTGAACAGCTGTTCATGGGCCCTTTCTTATTTCTCTAACTGCCCTCCTCGACTCGCCTCCTCTCCTCGACTCCTATCCTCGAGACTTAGTCCCGCCCACAGGAGATGCGAGCCGAGGAGCCGAGGAGGGGAACCGAGGAGAGAGGAGGGGAAGCAGCAGGCGGTTAGAGAAATGAGAACTCCTCTCCTCTGAGCGGTCATTTTAAAGAGACGTCCATTAATGATGACAGGAGGCACAGCAGCCCTCTGTCTGATGGACAGATGTGTTCATGACCACTTAGATATTTACTTTGATTCATTCACAGTGCGGTATAATGAGACAATAACAAGCAACAGACACACACACACTTATATTTATATATATATATATGTAAATTTGTATATAAATATATACAATTTCAGAATCAAACAGAGCACTCTCATAATAACGTAACACAATCAGAGACTGGATATATCCCCTCCCCCCCCCCCCCCTCCCTCTCTCTCTCTCTGGTCGCTGAAATGGGGAAAATAAATTAAGGGGCCAAAAGTTTTATTTACAAGTATTAAAAGTAAGCAGAGGACACCAAACCAACTGAGACCTGTCTGTCCGCTGCATCTACGCACACACTGTACCACACACACCTACACACTGTACCACACACACACCTACACACTGTACCACACACACCTACACACTGTACCACACACACACCTACACACTGTACCACACACACCTACACACTGTACCACACACCATACTTGTCAACCCTCCCGATTTTCGCGGGAGACTCCCGATTTCATTGCCCTCTCCCGGTTTCCTCCCGGGGTCATATTTCTCCCGCATTTCTCCCGATTTCTGACAAAATCAGATTTACTCAGGACTGTTTCCACTCGGACTTTAATACAGCTACACCATTGTTTGGTTTCCATGGTAACACGTTCTCCTTTCCTGTAAAATACAGGTCCAGCCCACACATATGCTCCATCAAGGATGAGCATGTTAATGTTAATCTAACAGCTAGCACCCCCCCCTATTTTGCATTTTGAAATGCTCCCGATTTCTGAGGTCTCAAGTTTGGCAAGTATGCCACACACACACCTACACACTGCACCACACACACACCTACACACTGTACCACACACACACCTACACCACACACACGCACCTACAGCTCCTAAAACAGGCTACAGCCATTGTGTATTTTATTATGTGAAGCACTAAATGGTTTTAGAAATATCTGGACTCTTTGTTTGTAGATATCTACTAAACTAAAGCAAATAAAGAGAGTAGGCCTGTTATACTGAGTGATATATATTATACACACTGCTCTGCTTTCTACACGGACCTCACAGCTGTTCTCACTGTAAACATCGCGACGCAATGAAAGCAGTTAATGTGCGTCACGACATAAACCGGAAACTGCTCGGCTCGGCTGTGACGTCAGTGTCACGTGAGTGTGACGTCAGTATCACGTGTCACGGCGGTTCAAACTGAAAACATTCAGAACCATGGGTCAAGAGTTCCTCGTGCTCCGGTGTTTCACCTGTCAGAGCTTCCAGGTCCAACAGGTAACACACACACACACACACACACACACACACACACACACACACACACACACACACACACACACACACACACACACACACACACACACACACACACACAGGTAACACACTAACACACCATCTCACACACATTTGAATCTTCTTCTTCTGGGGTTTTCAGAGGCGGCTTCACCGCCCCCTACAGGATAAATAATAA
Source organism: Notothenia rossii (assembly GCF_949606895.1). Lineage (NCBI taxonomy): Eukaryota > Metazoa > Chordata > Actinopteri > Perciformes > Nototheniidae > Notothenia > Notothenia rossii. Next base: position 96,272,438 of record NC_136901.1, read on the forward strand.
ACTGCCTTTTCAGAAAAACACTACAATAACTAACGGAAAACACTGATACAAATATATAAATACATAGGGGGAGAGGAACTAGACATTAAGCTAAGCTTGATATACTCAATTGAGTCCTGATATAACATCTCCTTTCTTTGGCTCTTCTTCCTCATTTAGATTCTCTTGGATCAATTCTTTATTTTCATCTAATTTTCTCTCTTTGGGCAATGCTTGGGGGTCTCGTGGGAGTCTGGTGGGTGAAGAAAGTGAACACTTTGCCCTGTGCTTTGTCTGTCAAGTGAAGAAAGTGAACACTTTGCCCTGTGCTTTGTCTGTCAAGTGAAGAAAGTGAACACTTTGCCCTGTGCTTTGTCTGTCAAGTGAAGAAAGTGAACACTTTGCCCTGTGCTTTGTCTGTCAAGTGAAGAAAGTGAACACTTTGCCCTGTGCTTTGTCTGTCAAGTGAAGAAAGTGAACACTTTGCCCTGTGCTTTGTCTGTCAGGTGAAGAAAGTGAACACTTTGCCCTGTGCTTTGTCTGTCAGGTGAAGAAAGTGAACACTTTGCCCTGTGCTTTGTCTGTCAGGTGAAGGAAGTGAACACTTTTCCCTGTGCTTTGTCTGTCAGGTGAAGGAAGTGAACACTTTGCCCTGTGCTTTGTCTGTCAGGTGAAGGAAGTGAACACTTTGCCCTGTGCTTTGTCTGTCAGGTGAAGGAAGTGAACACTTTGCCCTGTGCTTTGTCTGTCAAGTGAATAAAGTGAACACTTTGCCCTGTGCTTTGTCTGTCAGGTGAAGAAAGTGAACACTTTGCCCTGTGCTTTGTCTGTCAGTTGAAGGAAGTGAACACTTTGCCCTGTGCTTTGTCTATCAGGTGAAGGAAGTGAACACTTTGCCCTGTGCTTTGTCTGTCAGGTTAAGGAAGTGAACACTTTGCCCTGTGCTTTGTCTGTCAGGTGAAAAAAGTGAACAAGTGGACCTGTAAGCTGTGTGGAGAGAAACAGTCTCTGCTAAAGGTTAGCATCACTCATTCATTCATTCATATTTTTTTTAAGAAACTTTGTTTGGTACACAATTAAACAGAGATGGCAGAGCGGTTGTGATTGACAGTGTCACATTACAGTTGTGCAGATCACATAACATATGAAACAATACAACAAAAACAGTCGGTTTGGTCACACAACCAAACACATAACCTCATTCTCTTCAGGTAAGAGTACAAATAAATGTAAAAGAAAATGTTTCACACATATATATATATATACACTAGGGCTTTCAGTCGATTAAAATATTTAATCGCAAATTAATCGGCCCTGTGGGCCATCTAAGCTAATTTACAGATGGCCCTGAGCCCAATAGAGATTGCCCTGAAAAATGCGCGCGGACGAAATGACGCACGAAGGGTTTGGGGGGCCTCCCCCGAGAACATTTAGATGTTAGCAGGTCTTAGATGCTGTCTGGTGCATTCTCTAGACTGAATTATAAGATGAACCACCACAATATTACAATTTCAATTGTATTCTTCATTTCACTTGTTTGTGTTTGCTCTCTTGCATGCCCTGCATAGCTATAATAAATACTTCAGTTGTTGGTCAAGACACTTTCCATCTGTTGAAGGCAAATGCCTTCCCAGATGTAAAAAAGTAGAAAACATTAAATTCAGTTATAACTGCCAAAACAGTGTGGTCTGCCCCAAGCGGCCGGGCAGCAGGCTGTCAGCATCAGCTTGTAGATGGTATTTTAAACTCGATGCGCTCTGAAACTACGGGGCGGCCGAGGACCAAAAATACACATGCGTTAATCGCGTTAAAATAATTAGTGGCGTTAATTTTGTTTGCGTTAACGCGTTATTAACGCGTTAACTTGACAGCCCTAATACATACATATACAATAATAAAAAATGATTTAAAAAAAGATATACACAGACACACACACATATTCGGGTCTTGTTCCGGAATATCCGGGAAGGTCATCCTCCCTGCAAAGAAAGGCCCCAGACACCCCGGAGCCTCCCGGAGGAGCCTCTCAATGTGGAACGGATTTTTTCAAGCTGCAAATTATAGAAAATGTCCCGTATCCACAAAGTGTGGGAAGGTGGGGTTGGTGATTTCCATCTTGTTAGAATAAGACGTCTTGCTAGAAATGTTGCAAAGGCTATAAGGTCTGCTTTGAGCCGAGACAAAGGCTATAAGGTCTGCTTTGAGCCGAGACAAAGACTATAAGGTCTGCTTTGAGCTGAGACAAAGACTATAAGGTCTGCTTTGAGCTGAGACAAAGGCTATAAGGTCTGCTTTGAGCCGAGACAAAGGCTATAAGGTCTGCTTTGAGCCGAGACAAAGACTATAAGGTCTGCTTTGAGCTGAGACAAAGGCTATAAGGTCTGCTTTGAGCAGAGACAAAGGCTATAAGGTCTGCTTTGAGCCGAGACAAAGACTATAAGGTCTGCTTTGAGCTGAGACAAAGACTATAAGGTCTGCTTTGAGCTGAGACAAAGGCTATAAGGTCTGCTTTGAGCTGAGACAAAGACTATAAGGTCTGCTTTGAGCTGAGACAAAGGCTATAAGGTCTGCTTTGAGCTGAGACAAAGGCTATAAGGTCTGCTTTGAGCCGAGACAAAGACTATAAGGTCTGCTTTGAGCTGAGACAAAGACTATAAGGTCTGCTTTGAGCTGAGACAAAGACTATAAGGTCTGCTTTGAGCTGAGACAAAGGCTATAAGGTCTGCTTTGAGCTGAGACAAAGGCTCTAAGGTCTGCTTTGAGCTGAGACAAAGGCTCTAAGGTCTGCTTTGAGCTGAGACAAAGACTATAAGGTCTGCTTTGAGCTGAGACAAAGGCTATAAGGTCTGCTTTGAGCTGAGACAAAGGCTATAAGGTCTGCTTTGAGCTGAGACAAAGACTATAAGGTCTGCTTTGAGCTGAGACAAAGGCTCTAAGGTCTGCTTTGAGCTGAGACAAAGACTATAAGGTCTGCTTTGAGCTGAGACAAAGGCTCTAAGGTCTGCTTTGAGCTGAGACAAAGACTATAAGGTCTGCTTTGAGCTGAGACAAAGACTATAAGGTCTGCTTTGAGCTGAGACAAAGACTATAAGGTCTGCTTTGAGCCGAGACAAAGACTATAAGGTCTGCTTTGAGCTGAGACAAAGGCTATAAGGTCTGCTTTGAGCTGAGACAAAGACTATAAGGTCTGCTTTGAGCAGAGACAAAGACTATAAGGTCTGCTTTGAGCAGAGACAAAGACTATAAGGTCTGCTTTGAGCTGAGACAAAGACTATAAGGTCTGCTTTGAGCTGAGACAAAGACTATAAGGTCTGCTTTGAGCTGAGACAAAGACTATAAGGTCTGCTTTGAGCTGAGACAGAGGCTCTAAGGTCTGCTTTGAGCCGAGACAAAGACTATAAGGTCTGCTTTGAGCAGAGACAAAGACTATAAGGTCTGCTTTGAGCTGAGACAAAGACTATAAGGTCTGCTTTGAGCAGAGACAAAGACTATAAGGTCTGCTTTGAGCTGAGACAAAGACTATAAGGTCTGCTTTGAGCTGAGACAAAGACTATAAGGTCTGCTTTGAGCTGAGACAGAGGCTCTAAGGTCTGCTTTGAGCCGAGACAAAGACTATAAGGTCTGCTTTGAGCAGAGACAAAGACTATAAGGTCTGCTTTGAGCTGAGACAAAGACTATAAGGTCTGCTTTGAGCTGAGACAAAGACTATAAGGTCTGCTTTGAGCTGAGACAAAGACTATAAGGTCTGCTTTGAGCAGAGACAAAGGCTATAAGGTCTGCTTTGAGCCGAGACAAAGACTATAAGGTCTGCTTTGAGCTGAGACAAAGACTATAAGGTCTGCTTTGAGCTGAGACAAAGACTATAAGGTCTGCTTTGAGCTGAGACAAAGGCTCTAAGGTCTGCTTTGAGCTGAGACAAAGACTATAAGGTCTGCTTTGAGCTGAGACAAAGACTATAAGGTCTGCTTTGAGCTGAGACAAAGACTATAAGGTCTGCTTTGAGCTGAGACAAAGACTATAAGGTCTGCTTTGAGCTGAGACAAAGGCTCTAAGGTCTGCTTTGAGCCGAGACAAAGACTATAAGGTCTGCTTTGAGCTGAGACAAAGACTATAAGGTCTGCTTTGAGCTGAGACAAAGACTATAAGGTCTGCTTTGAGCTGAGACAAAGACTATAAGGTCTGCTTTGAGCTGAGACAAAGACTATAAGGTCTGCTTTGAGCTGAGACAAAGACTATAAGGTCTGCTTTGAGCAGAGACAAAGACTATAAGGTCTGCTTTGAGCAGAGACAAAGACTATAAGGTCTGCTTTGAGCTGAGACAAAGGCTATAAGGTCTGCTTTGAGCAGAGACAAAGACTATAAGGTCTGCTTTGAGCTGAGACAAAGGCTATAAGGTCTGCTTTGAGCTGAGACAAAGACTATAAGGTCTGCTTTGAGCTGAGACAAAGACTATAAGGTCTGCTTTGAGCTGAGACAAAGACTATAAGGTCTGCTTTGAGCTGAGACAAAGGCTCTAAGGTCTGCTTTGAGCCGAGACAAAGACTATAAGATCTGCTTTGAGCTGAGACAAAGGCTCTAAGGTCTGCTTTGAGCTGAGACAAAGACTATAAGGTCTGCTTTGAGCTGAGACAAAGGCTCTAAGGTCTGCTTTGAGCCGAGACAAAGACTATAAGGTCTGCTTTGAGCTGAGACAAAGACTATAAGGTCTGCTTTGAGCAGAGACAAAGACTATAAGGTCTGCTTTGAGCTGAGACAAAGGCTATAAGGTCTGCTTTGAGCTGAGAAAAAGACTATAAGGTCTGCTTTGAGCTGAGACAAAGACTATAAGGTCTGCTTTGAGCTGAGACAAAGACTATAAGGTCTGCTTTGAGCTGAGACAAAGACTATAAGGTCTGCTTTGAGCAGAGACAAAGACTATAAGGTCTGCTTTGAGCTGAGACAAAGGCTATAAGGTCTGCTTTGAGCAGAGACAAAGACTATAAGGTCTGCTTTGAGCAGAGACAAAGACTATAAGGTCTGCTTTGAGCTGAGACAAAGGCTATAAGGTCTGCTTTGAGCTGAGACAAAGACTATAAGGTCTGCTTTGAGCTGAGACAAAGGCTATAAGGTCTGCTTTGAGCTGAGACAAAGACTATAAGGTCTGCTTTGAGCAGAGACAAAGACTATAAGGTCTGCTTTGAGCAGAGACAAAGACTATAAGGTCCGCTTTGAGCAGAGACAAAGACTATAAGGTCTGCTTTGAGCAGAGACAAAGACTATAAGGTCTGCTTTGAGCCGAGACAAAGGCTCTAAGGTCTGCTTTGAGCTGAGACAAAGGCTATAAGGTCTGCTTTGAGCTGAGACAAAGGCTCTAAGGTCTGCTTTGAGCTGAGACAAAGACTATAAGGTCTGCTTTGAGCTGAGACAAAGGCTCTAAGGTCTGCTTTGAGCTGAGACAAAGACTCTAAGGTCTGCTTTGAGCTGAGACAAAGGCTATAAGGTCTGCTTTGAGCTGAGACAAAGACTATAAGGTCTGCTTTGAGCTGAGACAAAGACTATAAGGTCTGCTTTGAGCTGAGACAAAGACTATAAGGTCTGCTTTGAGCTGAGACAAAGACTATAAGGTCTGCTTTGAGCTGAGACAAAGACTATAAGGTCTGCTTTGAGCAGAGACAAAGACTATAAGGTCTGCTTTGAGCAGAGACAAAGACTATAAGGTCTGCTTTGAGCAGAGACAAAGACTATAAGGTCTGCTTTGAGCAGAGACAAAGACTATAAGGTCTGCTTTGAGCCGAGACAAAGACTATAAGGTCTGCTTTGAGCCGAGACAAAGGCTCTAAGGTCTGCTTTGAGCTGAGACAAAGGCTATAAGGTCTGCTTTGAGCTGAGACAAAGACTATAAGGTCTGCTTTGAGCTGAGACAAAGACTATAAGGTCTGCTTTGAGCTGAGACAAAGGCTATTATAATTATAATAATAATAATAATCCTTATATTTATTATAGCGCTTTATCAATGACTCAAAGCACTTTACAAATACACATTACATATACAGGTCATCTACTGTGGACAATACCCACAGGAGCAAGTTCAGGTGAAGTGTCTTGCCCAAGGACACAACGGCCTGAAGCAGTGGGGCGGGAGCGGGTTTCAAACAGGAGTTCCCCAACACCCCCTTGATCTGATGATCAAACGCACAGACCACTGCGCCACCCGTCCCTGGTCTGCTTTGAGCCGGAATAAATTGCGTCCAGCTGTGCAATGCGTTTCGTTAAATGATGAAGTCTTTCCCTCCTCACTTTCCTCTCATAGCCGCTGGAGGATGCCTTTAAGGTCTCCCACAACAGTGACGCAGACACATCAGGAGTTTTGTTTATACTAAGAAAGAGATCTATTTGTCCGGAAACAAATTCCACAAAGTCTTCATTTGAAGGCAAACGGTTATTGAAACGCCCTGGAGCACGGCTTGTATCAGACCCAGTGAAATGTACCCTTACAGTGTCTGGGGCGAGGTTTCTATTGAAAATGTGCCTTAAAGAGACAACGGTGCGGGACACACCACGCTGAGTAGGGCGCCGCGAATGCCCGACTGCCTCTGACTCCCAACATCGGGTCGGTGTGTCAGGGCCTTTAGATGAGTTCCTCGTAGAAAAATGACCTGTGCACCCAGGTGCTGGAGAGGGTGCAACGCTTTGCTGCGCAGCTTAACAGGATTGTTAAGGCCCCTACAGTTCCAGGTACACAATTGAAGCCCCTCTCCTATCCACCTTGTTGTTCACTTAGGTGAAACCATAGAAGCATCTTGAGAGGCAAGGAGTGAAGCATAATATAACATATAAGCAGAATGAGGTATAACGAATGTACGTGTTGACCTAGCCGACACGGGAAAATACAAAACAACAACCAAAAAACACAAAATATAGAACAACCCTTTGTGGTAAAAGAACCACTTGCTCCCTCCCACCTTGGCAGAAGTGCCTCCCCATTCGAGACACCCCGATCAAACCTTATAGGGATTGCTAAACGCTCCGTCGTAGCTACTACCATCCTAGGCTACTACTAACACAGCCTAAAGCTACCCAAAGAGAACATGAGTACGTCCGTCACACGTTTAGACATTTCAGTGACTCATTATCATGGAAAGCTACAATGACTGACTGGAGCCGGCTCTGCTAGCTCCGCCCTGCTCCGTCACACAGCACTTGGAGGGACTGCTTTCTTGAGTTTTCTATTGACAAAGTCATTTGCCGCTTTAGGGTCTTGTGTCTCCGCTCGGCAGCGTGATTCGGAGCACCGCTGGGTAGAGAAGTCCAAACTTCATGCCCGGACATGAGTGCAGCTGACGCTTGACAGTTCCAAAAGCAGCTCGCTTTTTAGCAACGGTGGAGGTGTAGTCAGCAAAGATAGAAATCCTCCTACCCTGACGGAGGAGGCGAGACAGTTCCCCGGCCCGACGTAGGATCTCACTGCGAATGTGAAAGTAATGAGCTCTTACGACGAATGGTCTCTGGGCCTGTCCTTCTCTGGGCCTGTCCCTCTCTGGGCCTGTCCCTCTCTGGGCCTGTCCCTCTCTGGGCCTGTCCCGCAGTGTGCGATGGGCTCGATCTAGCAGGGGCTTTTCATCCAGGTGAAGTATTTCCTGAAGTAGCTTGGAGATAAACTAAGTAGGACGAGGTCCCTCCAATCCCTCCGATATGCCCACCAGCCGAATGTTATTCCTTCTGGATCTCCAGGTCCTCGCACCGATCACCAACATGTTTAGCCTGAGCCGTCAGCTTGCTAACTGTAGCTTCCAGCTCCGTTATCCGGCCGCTGTGGTCCGTAGCAACTCGTTCAAGCTCAAGCAAAGCCTGCCCGTGTTGCTCCACTTTAGCTTGTAATGGTCCTATTGACTCTTTTAGTTCTTTTCGGACAGAGGTCATCTCGGAGCGCAGGCTGGAAGACAAAGAGTCAATGTCGGCTTTCAGGGAGTCCATCATACTTTTGTAAAGGTTCGGCGTCGAGTGCGTTAGCTTCAACCACCCCTCGAGTAGCGTTAGCTTCAACCACCCCTCGAGTAGCGTTAGCTTCAACCACCCCTCGAGTAGCGTTGGCTTCAGCCACCCCTCGAGTAGCGTTAGCTTCAGCCACCCCTCGAGTAGCGTTAGCTTCAACCACCCCTCGAGTAGCGTTAGCTTCAGCCACCCCTCGAGTAGCGTTAGCTTCAACCACCCCTCGAGTAGCGTTAGCTTCAACCACCCCTCGAGTAGCGTTAGCTTCAACCACCCCTCGAGTAGCGTTAGCTTCAGCCACCCCTCGAGTAGCGTTAGCTTCAACCACCCCTCGAGTAGCGTTAGCTTCAGCCACCCCTCGAGTAGCGTTAGCTTCAGCCACCCCTCGAGTAGCGTTAGCTTCAGCCACCCCTCGAGTAGCGTTAGCTTCAGCCACCCCTCGAGTAGCGTTAGCTTCAACCACCCCTCGAGTAGCGTTAGCTTCAACCACCCCTCGAGTAGCGTTAGCTTCAGCCACCCCTCGAGTAGCGTTAGCTTCAGCCACCCCTCGAGTAGCGTTAGCCGGGCCAGGCAAAGGCCAGGTTTTGGAGAGAGGAGAGAGGAAGCTCTCTGGAGGAGCTCTAACCGAGGAGAGAGGAGAGAGGAGGCTCTCTGGAGGAGCTCTAACCGAGGAGAGAGGAGGCTCTCTGGATTGCACCTACTGTGGGCGGGACTAAGACAAGAAGATAGGAGTCGAGGATAGGAGTCGAGGAGGGGATATTTAAGAATTGAGAAAGGGCCACAGTCTCTGCTAAACGTTGGCATCATTCATTTATTCAGAGAAACGTCATAGTGTCAGCTGACCCCTGACTGTGCTCTGATTGGCTGGCAGGAGTTTGGGCGGGGCTCCGGGGCCGACTGCAGACGTCACGTTCAGAAACTGAATGCCATGAGAGGAGCCAAGATGGAGGACCAGGAGCAGCACTCATTGTCACTATGGTAACCAGCCTATCCCATAATACTCCTCACCTGCAGGAGATCTAAAGCTAAAACTGCTGAGTCACTGTTTGAATGTTTCTAACAGGAAGCAGGAGGGAGAGGAGGAACCTGAGGAGCAGGTGAACACACACACACACACACACACACACACACACACACACACACACACACACACACGCACACACACACACACACACACACACACACACACACACACACACATGAACACACACACACACACACACGCACACACACACACACACACACACACACACACACACACACACACACACACACACACACACACACACACATGAACACACACATGAACACACACATGAACACACACACACACACACATGAACACACACACACACACATGAACACACACACACACACACATATACATGAACACACACACACACGAACACACACACACACATGAACACACACACACACACACACACACACACACACACACACACACACACACACACACACACACACACACACACATGAACACACACACACACACACACATACACACACACATGAACACACACACACACACACATGAACACAAACACACACACACACACACACACACATGAACACACACACACACACACATGAACACACACACACACACACATGAACACACACGAACACACACAGAGACACGAACACACACACACACGAACACACACACACACACACGAACACACGAACACACACAGAGACACGAACACACACACACACACACACACACACACACATGAACACACACAAACATACACAGAGACACGAACACACACACGAACACACACACGAACACACAAACACACACAGAGACACGAACACACACACACACACACACACACGAACACACACACACACACACAGAGACACGAACACACACGAACACACAAACACACACACACACACACACATGAACACACACAGAGACACGAACACACAGAGACACGAACACACACACACATGAACGAAGACACACACACACACACACATGAACACACACAAACACACACACACACACACACACACACACACACAGAGACACTAACACACACATACTAACACACACACAGAGACACGAACACACACACACGAACACAAACACACGAACACACACATGAACACAGAGACACACTAATGCTCCTCTCCTCCTCCAGGTGGGCCGGCCTCAGGTGAGCAGCTGGAGTAAATACCTGGACACACCTGAGGAGGCGGGGCCAAAGGAGGAGGATGTTTTGATGGACAGCCAGCAGCTCCATGTCAACAGCATGATTGACAGGTGACGGTGGTTTAAATGATCTGATGCCCCATCATGCCCCCCGTACCGTGGGGCAGTGTTATGATCTGATGCTCACCGTGGGGCAGTGTTATGATCTGATGCTCACCGTGGGGCAGTGTTATGATCTGATGCCCCGTGGGGCAGTGTTATGATCTGATGCTCACCGTGGGGCAGTGTTATGATCTGATGCCCCGTGGGGCAGTGTTATGATCTGATGCTCACCGTGGGGCAGTGTTATGATCTGATGCCCCGTGGGGCAGTGTTATGATCTGATGCCCCGTGGGGCAGTGTTATGATCTGATGCCCCGTGGGGCAGTGTTATGATCTGATGCCCCGTGGGGCAGTGTTATGATCTGATGCTCCGTGGGGCAGTGTTATGATCTGATGCCCCGTGGGGCAGTGTTATGATCTGATGCTCACCGTGGGGCAGTGTTATGATCTGGTGCCCCGTGGGGCAGTGTTATGATCTGATGCCCCGTGGGGCAGTGTTATGATCTGATGCCCCGTGGGGCAGTGTTATGATCTGATGCAGCATATATTAAACCATATAAACAGTCTGTGTTCATAAGATGTGATTCTGAATCCAGGAAGCTGCTTTTAGTAAGGTCTGTGATGTTTGACAGGAAGAGGAAGAGAGGAGGTCAGGAGGACGGGACACCTGGACAGGTAACATTCTGACATCAGTTATTATCTCAGGTCCTATCTGAGTGTTTCTGTTTTAAAGACCTTCTTTGTGTGTGCAGTCCAGCTTCAGGAGGAGACCCTCAGACCCTCTGACCAGTGAGGAGAGCCTGGATCCTGCTGGTGCCCTCAGTGTTGACTGGCAGGTGGGCGGAGCATCCTCTATGATCAGTGAGACTCCGCCCCCCACTAGGCCCCATCCCCTACGTCCTGTTAACTCCATGTTTGACAGCGGAGAGGATTTCAGTTTGGATTTATAAACTGTTTGTGTATCACCCTGAGTCTGTTTATGTTTATCACTCTGACCCTGTTTGTTTGTTTGTGTTCCTAAAGTGCATTAAAGTGTTGATCTCAGCAGTACATATTGTTTATTCTTGTTGACAGCAGCATCATGTTTCTGTGATAAAAAAACATCCGGAGTCTGGGACTCAAGTTTTATTCAGATTCATAAAGCAGGACAAAGAGCAGCGAGACAGAGGGTGTATCAATAAGAGAAAGTACACATCAATCACAGAAAGTATATATCAATCAGAGAAAGTATACATCAATCAGAGAAAGTATATATCAATCAGAGAAAGTATATATCAATCAGAGAAAGTATACATCAATCAGAGAAAGTATATATCAATCAGAGAAAGTATACATCAATCAGAGAAAGTATATATCAATCAGACAAAGTATACATCAATCAGAGAAAGTATACATCAATCAGAGAAAGTATATATGAATCAGAGAAAGTACACATCAATCAGAGAAATGATATATCAATCAGAGAACATATTGATTAGATAAAGTATATATTAATTAGTCTATATCTGAGACGTTGAGGTGAGTATGAACGAGAAGATGATTGGTTACTATATCAGAGGACAGGAAGTGGCTGCAGGATCTGAATCTGGTTTAACAGATGACGTCAGCAGGGACGTGACGTCGTGATGACATCACCGTGACATCATCAGGTTCTGTGTGGTGGGGGCTGGAACTGGATGGCGTCGAGGGCAGCGCCGATATCGAAGTCTTTTGCCAGAAGGAGACGAGTGAGCCAGCCGCCCTCATCTGAGAAACCCATCGCCAACATCTGGGAGAGGGTCTCCACCTGGCGGGGGTCTGAGAGACAGAGACAGGTAGAGCGAGAGAAACAGGTAGTTAGAGAGACAGTGCATCTGGGAGAGGGTCTCCACCTGGCGGCGGTCTGAGAGACAGAGACAGGTAGAGCGAGAGAAACAGGTAGTTAGAGAGACAGTGCATCTGGGAGAGGGTCTCCACCTGGCGGGGGTCTGAGAGACAGAGACAGGTAGAGCGAGAGAAACAGGTAGTTAGAGAGACAGTGCATCTGGGAGAGGGTCTCCACCTGGCGGCGGTCTGAGAGACAGAGACAGGTAGAGCGAGAGAAACAGGTAGTTAGAGAGACAGTGCATCTGGGAGAGGGTCTCCACCTGGCGGGGGTCTGAGAGACAGAGACAGGTAGAGCGAGAGAAACAGGTAGTTAGAGAGACAGTGCATCTGGGAGAGGGTCTCCACCTGGCGGGGGTCTGAGAGACAGAGACAGGTAGAGCGAGAGAAACAGGTAGTTAGAGAGACAGTGCATCTGGGAGAGGGTCTCCACCTGGCGGCGGTCTGAGAGACAGAGACAGGTAGAGCGAGAGAAACAGGTAGTTAGAGAGACAGTGCATCTGGGAGAGGGTCTCCACCTGGCGGCGGTCTGAGAGACAGAGACAGGTAGAGCGAGAGAAACAGGTAGTTAGAGAGACAGTGCATCTGGGAGAGGGTCTCCACCTGGCGGGGGTCTGAGAGACAGAGACAGGTAGAGCGAGAGAAACAGGTAGTTAGAGAGACAGTGCATCTGGGAGAGGGTCTCCACCTGGCGGGGGTCTGAGAGACGGACAGGTGTAGAGAGAGGGACAAGTAAAGAGAGAGACTTGAGGGAGAGAGACAGGGAGAGAGAGAGAAACAGGTGTATAGAGGGACAGGTAAAGAGAGAGACAGATAGAGAGAGAGACAGGTAGAGAGAGACAGATAGAGAGAGGGACAGGTAAAGAGAGAGACAGATAGAGAGAGAGACAGGTAGAGAGAGACAGGAAGAGAGAGAGAAACAGGTGTATAGAGGGACAGGTAAAGAGAGAGACAGATAGAGAGAGAGACAGGTAGAGAGAGACAGGAAGAGAGAGAGACAGGTAGAGAGAGAGAAACAGGTGTATAGAGGGACAGGTAAAGAGAGAGACAGGTAGAGAGAGAGAGACAGGTAGAGAGAGGTTGTTAGAGAGACAGGTAGAGAGAGAGAGACAGGTAGAGAGAGGTAGAGAGAGACAGAGACAGGTAGAGAGAGAGAGACAGGTAGAGACAGGTAGAGAGAGGTTGTTAGAGAGACAGGTAGAGAGAGAGAGACAGGTAGA
>NC_136901.1:96290751-96298251 GCF_949606895.1 Notothenia rossii
TGGCTGTCCGTCCGCCAACACTCTCACATCGTTCCAACAATCCCTCAAAACTCACCTTCTCACTCTTGCCCTCAACTCCTAACCACTAACCCCTCGCCCTGATTCCTCCTAGTTAAGCACTTTCATTACATTACATTACATTACATTGCATTTAGCTGAGGCTTTTATCCAAAGAGACTTACAATAAGTGCATTCGACCAGGAAGATACAACCTTTAAGAAAACAGAATCATATAAGTTCATCAGGTTTCATAGAGCCAAACATTTCAAGTGCTACTCAACTGGCATTTAGAAAGCCAGCCCTTTATTAGTATATAAGTGCTTTGTTAGTAATTCTATCTCTGGAAGTGGAGTCTAAAGAGATGAGTTTTCAGTTTGCGTCGGAAGATGTGTAAGCTTTCTGCTGTCCTGATTTCAATGGGGAGCTCATTCCACCATTTTGGAGCCAGGATAGCAAACCCACGTGTTTCTGCTGATGGGAACTTGGGTCCCCCTCGCAGTGCGGGGGCAGCGAGCTGTTTGGCTGATGCAGAGCGGAGTGCACGTGCTGGGGTGTACGGTTTAACCATGTCCTGGATGTAGGAAGGGCCAGATCCATTCACAGCATGGTACGCAAGTACCAGTGTCTTGAAGTGGATTCTAGCAGTTACTGGAAGCCAGTGAAGGGAGCGGAGGAGCGGCGTGGTGTGGGAACATTTAGGAAGGTTGAAGACCAGACGAGCCGCTGCATTCTGGATGAGCTGCAGAGGTCGGATGGCACATGCAGGTAGACCAGCCAGGAGGGAGTTGCAGTAGTCTAGGCGTGAGATGACGAGAGCCTGGACCAGAACCTGCGTCTCTTTCTGGGTCAGCTGGGGACGTATCCTCCTGATGTTGTAAAGCGTGTATCTGCAGCAGCGGGTTGTAGCAGAGATGTTTGCAGTGAAGGACAGTTTGTTATCTAGGACCACACCCAGATTCCTTGCAGTCTGAGTCGGGGAAACAACAGAGGGGCCGATGTTGATTGTTAGGTCAAGAGTGGGACAATCTTTTCCCGGAAGGAAGAGCAGTTCAGTCTTGTCAAGGTTGAGCTTGAGGTGATGAGCAGACATCCACTGAGAGATGTCTGCTAGGCAAGCAGAGATGCGCGCGACGACCTGGGTCTCTGAGCGGGGAAAGGACAGAATTAGTTGGGTGTCGTCAGCGTAGCAGTGGTATGAAAAACCATGCGGGCTAATGACAGACCCGAGCGAGTTTGTGTACAGGGAGAAGAGGAGGGGACCAAGAACCGAGCCCTGAGGGACCCCTGTAGTTAATTGACAAGGATCGGACTCGGACCCTCTCCAAGTAACCCTGTAGGTGCGGTCGTTGAGGTATGAGGTGAGGAGGGAAAGTGCAGTGCCTGAAACTCCAAGTTCTTGGACAGTGCGAAGGAGGATCCGATGGTTCACCGTGTCGAATGCAGCAGACAGGTCCAGAAGGATGATGACAGAGGAGAGGGAGGCTTTCTACTTTTGTTGTTATTTTTGTTTTACTTGCTTTTAAGCGCTTTGAGCACCAAACACAAGCTGATGGTTCTGGAGTATTTATATATATTTGTACACAGTATTTGTATAAGTACCTCTGTAGTACAGGTTGAAGTCCCTCAGGCTGGAGAACACGCTGCTGGTTCTGGACTGCAGGTACTCGAAGCTGCAGGAAACCTCCTGATCCACGTTGAACCTCCGGACCTCCTTCACCACCTGGTCCCGACCCAGCAGGTAGGCTTTCACCGTCAGCGCCATCTGCACAGGGACCAGGACCAGAACCAGTCAGAACCAGTCAGAACCACAGGGACCAGAACCAGTCAGAACCACAGGAACCAGAACCAGAACCAGTCAGAAGAAGTCAGAACCACAGGGACCAGAACCAGTCAGAACCACAGGAACCAGAACCAGAACCAGTCAGAAGAAGTCAGAACCACAGGGACCAGAACCAGTCAGAACCACAGGGACCAGAACCAGAACCAGTCAGAACCACAGGGACCCAAACTGAAAACTTACTAACAATGAATCTGCAAAACCCTCTCAGGTTAGACCTGAGTACTTCTACTTTTACTCAAGTACTAGATCTGAGTACTTCTACTTTTACTCAAGTACTAGATCTGAGTACTTCTACTTTTACTCAAGTACTAGACCTGAGTACTTCTACTTTTACTCAAGTACTAGATCTGAGTACTTCTACTTTTACTCAAGTACTAGACCTGAGTACTTCTACTTTTCCTCAAGTACTAGATCTGAGTACTTCTACTTTTACTCAAGTACCAGACCTGAGTACTTCTACTTTTACTCAAGTACAAGATCTGAGTACTTCTACTTCTACTAAAGTACTCAGATCTGAGCACTTCTACTAAAGTACTCAGATCTGAGTACTTCTACTTTTACTGAAGTACAAGATCTGAGTACTTCTACTAAAGTACTCAGATCTGAGCACTTCTACTTCTACTAAAGTACTCAGATCTGAGCACTTCTACTTTTACTGAAGTACAAGATCTGAGTACTTCTAATTTTACTGAAGTACCAGACATGAGTACTTCTACTAAAGTACTCAGATCTGAGCACTTCTACTTCTACTAAAGTACTCAGATCTGAGTACTTCTACTTCTACTAAAGTACTCAGATCTGAGTACTTCTACTTTTACTCAAGTACTCAGATCTGAGTACTTCTACTTTTACTCAAGTACTAGATCTGAGTACTTCTACTTTTACTCAAGTACTAGACCTGAGTACTTCTACTTTTACTCAGGTACTAGATCTGAGTACTTCTACTTTTACTCAAGTACCAGACCTGAGTACTTCTACTTTTACTCAAGTACAAGATCTGAGTACTTCTACTTCTACTAAAGTACTCAGATCTGAGCACTTCTACTAAAGTATTCAGATTTGAGTACTTCTACTTTTACTCAAGTACCAGACCTGAGTACTTCTACTTTTACTGAAGTACAAGATCTGAGTACTTCTAATTTTACTGAAGTACCAGACATGAGTACTTCTACTAAAGTACTCAGATCTGAGCACTTCTACTTCTACTAAAGTACTCAGATCTGAGTACTTGTTCCAGATGCAGTCAGACTTACCTCAGATCCAGACTCGGGTTTTCCTCTCAGGAACTCAGTGTTTTCTTCTCTTCTCACTTCAGACTCTTCTCAGATCCAGTTTGATACTTCAGACTCTTCTCTTCTCACTTCAGACTCTTCTCAGATCGAGTTTGAGACTTCAGCCCAGCTCGTGTCGCAGCTTTTATCCTTAATGTTTACTTCCGTGATTATCGTCACTGTTGTCAGGAAAGGTAAATATTGACACGGCCTCTGATTGGTCTACAGCCGGAGTCCCGCCCAGGTGACCAATGAGAGGCCGAGGAATGACGAAGCACTTTCCAATGAGGGGCTTTCCCCGGAGTCACGTGATCATCCAGCTTCCGCAGGAATACAGAGAAATGCTGCGTCATTGTTATAAAACAGATATAATATATAATAAGAGCTTCTTATTAAGAATACTTCATACATTTAATTAATAATTCATTTAGAAAATAAATATGTTTAGTGATAAAACAGCAAATATTCACATTGAGGATGTTTTGATAAGATCAATAACTAACAGCCTCATGAAGTAGAGTTTATGATGTAACGATAAGTAATGTTTAAGTGTTGCTCAGGTGAGTCATCGTCAGCAGCTGATGACTCACCGTCTTGTGACTCGTGAGATGTAGTCCTTATCAGAACACCATGGGTGCTCCCAGACTGCCCCCATGTTTCCTTTGTGTCCACTTGATCGTCTCCTCCTGCCTGCTCCCCATGTTTCCTTTGTGTCCACTTGATCGTCTCCTCCTGCCTGCTCCCTGCAGTGCTCCACATGTTTCCTTTGTGTCCACTTGATCGTCTCCTCCTTCCTGCTCCCTGCAGTGCTCCCCATGTTTCCTTTGTGTCCACTTGATCGTCTCCTTCTTCCTGCTCCCTGCAGTGCTCCCCATGTTTCCTTTGTGTCCACTTGATCGTCTCCTCCATGGTTTCCTGTTGGTGTTTTTATCATGTTCCTATTAGCCTTTTCTTTTTTTGACACATTGTATGGTGTCCTTGGGTGTCATGAAAGGCTCCTAAAAAGGAAATGTATTATTATTATAATAAGAACTACAGGCAGGGACGGCCCAGAATGCATCTGTTGCTGACCAGGTGATCAGACTTTTATATAGTTATACTTGACCCTTTCTTTGGATCTGAACAGAATAAACTCAAAGACAGAATTCAACAACATTTATTTCTACTTACACCCTTTATCCATATCAATAGAAAACAAATTAAAATGAACTCCAGCAATCAGTAAAGAGTTCCAACTCTCTGTAATCAAGGTTTCTCAAACAAACAAAAAAACACTGGTGATGTCATGAGGGTCCTGGTGATGTCACAGTGATGTGATGGGGTCCTGGCGATGTCATGAGGGTCCTGGTGATGTCACAGTGATGTCATGAGGGTCCTGGGGATGTCACAGTGATGTCATGGGGGTCCTGGTGATGTCACAGTGATGTCATGAGGGTCCTGGTGATGTCATGGGGGTCCTGGTGATATCACAGTGATGTCATGGGGGTCCTGGTGATGTCATGAGGGTCCTGGTGATGTCACAGTGATGTCATGGGGGTCCTGGTGATGTCACAGTGATGTCATGAGGGTCCTGGTGATGTCATGGGGGTCCTGGTGATATCACAGTGATGTCATGGGGGTCCTGGTGATGTCACAGTGATGTCATGAGGGTCCTGGTGATGTCATGAGGGTCCTGGTGATGTCATGGGGGTCCTGGTGATGTCACAGTGATGTCATGAGGGTCCTGGTGATGTCACAGGGATGTCATGAGGGTCCTTGTGATGTCATGAGGGTCCTGTTGATGTCACAGTGATGTCATGGGGGTCCTGGTGATGTCACCGTGAGGTCATACACAGAGGGGTGGTACTGGCGGGGCGTCAGCTTCTTCCTGCAGGTGGGGCAGGTGTGTGATGTCACAGTGAAGTCACAGTGAGGTCACACATAGAGGGGGTGGTACTGGCGGGGCGTCAGCTTCTTCCTGCAGGTGGGGCAGGTGTGTGATGACTTCAGAGCGTCTCTCAGACATTGGCTGCAGAACACGTGACCACATTTAGTGGAAACGACCAATCGGCCGCTGTCGACAATCTGTGGAGGAGAACAAGCAGCCAATCAGGACGCAGGATTCTACTTGCTGTCCAGGTGTGTCACAGGTGTGTTTGAGTCTCACCTCCGAGTACATGTCGAGACAGACAGGACAGCTGATCATCCCCGGAGCCGACCTGAAACAAACAGGGATCAGTCTATCACCTGGGTTTATAGGATCCGTCTATTACCTGGCTGTGATTTATAATGTCAGCAGGGGTCAGTCTATTACCTGGCTGTGATTTATAATGTCAGCAGGAGTCAGTCTATTACCTGGCTGTGATTTATAATGTCAGCAGGAGTCAGTTTATTACCTGGCTGTGATTTATAATGTCAGCAGGAGTCAGTTTATTACCTGGCTGTGATTTATAATGTCAGCAGGGGTCAGTCTGTTACCTGGCTGTGATTTATAATGTCAGCAGGGGTCAGTCTGTTACCTGGCTGTGATTTATAATGTCAGCAGGGGTCAGTCTGTTACCTGGCTGTGATTTATAATGTCAACAGACCAAAACTGAAGTTATTGTACTTGGCCCGAAGAATCTACGAAACAAATTATCTAAAGATATACTAACTATGGATGGCATTAATTTGGCCTCCAGTGAGACTGTAAGGAATCTTGGTGTTATATTTGATCAGGATTTATCCTTTAACGCCCACATAAAATCAATTTCAAGGACCGCCTACTTCCATCTACGTAACATTGCAAAAATCAGGCATATCTTGCCTCAAAACGATGCAGAGAAACTAGTCCATGCATTTGTTACTTCAAGGCTGGATTATTGTAACTCCTTATTATCAGGGTGTACCAAGAAGTCAGTCAAGTCGCTTCAGCTGATTCAAAATGCTGCAGCTCTTGTACTAACCAGAGTTAGGAAAAGGGACCACATTACTCCTGTTCTGGCTGCCTTACACTGGCTCCCTATAGAACACAGGATAGAATTTAAAATTCTTCTTCTGGCCTACAAAGCCCTTAATGGGCAGGCGCCATCTTACCTTAAAGAACTCATTATACCCTATTGTCCTACTAGGGCATTGCGTTCCAAGAATGCAGGGTTGTTGGTTGTTCCTAGAGTCTCTAAAAGTACAATGGGAGCCAGAGCCTTTTCTTATCAAGCTCCACTTTTGTGGAATCAGCTTCCAGTTTGTGTTCGGGCGGCAGACACCCTATCCGTTTTTAAGAGTGCGCTTAAGACCTTCCTTTTTGATAAAGCTTATAGTTAGGGCTGATTAGATTCAGCCCCTAGTTTTGCTGATATAGGCTTAGTTGGTCGGGGGACATCTTACTTCTTCCTTCTCTCTGTCTATACCTGTGTACTCTCATGTTCCGATTAACCCAGCTTCCCCAAATGTCTTTCTTTGTGGTGTCTATATACGCCGGGATCCGGAGTCATGGATGATCCTGCGGTCCTGTGTCATGGGTTGCGAGTCCTGGATCTTGAGTCGTGGCTGTGGTCCTGGATCATAAGTCCTGGATGGATATCCTCGTGGATTCATCTTCCTATTATACACACATGCATTTCCAAACATTTGGTCTACCTATGTTGTAAATGTATTATCTTTTCAATTTACACACGGCATCTATTGCACGTCTGTCCGTCCTGGGAGAGGGATCCCTCCTCTGTTGCTCTCCCTGAGGTTTCTCCCATGTTCCCCTTTAAACTGTGGGTTTCTCTGGAAGTTTTTCCTTGTACGATGTGAGGGTCTAAGGACAGAGGGTGTCGTATTGTCATACTGATATTCTGTACAAACTGTGAAGTCCACTGAGACAAATGTAACATTTGTGATATTGGGCTAAATAAATAAACATTGATTGATCATTGATTGAACAGGGATCAGTCTATTACCTGGCTGTGATTTATAATGTCAGCAGGCGTCAGTCTATTACCTGGCTGTGATTTATAATGTCAACAGGGATCAGTCTATTAGCTGGCTGTGATTTATAATGTCAGCAGGGAGCAGTGTATTACCTGGCTGTGATTTATAATGTCAGAAGGGATCAGTGTATTACCTGGCTGTGATTTATAATGTCAGCAGGGATCAGTGTATTACCTGGCTGTGATTTATAATGTCAGCAGGGATCAGTCTATTACCTGGCTGTGATTTATAATGTCAGCAGGGATCAGTGTATTACCTGGCTGTGATTTATAATGTCAGCAGGGGTCAGTCTGTTACCTGGCTGTGATTTATAATGTCAACAGGGATCAGTCTATTAGCTGGCTGTGATTTATAATGTCAGCAGGCGTCAGTCTATTACCTGGCTGTGATTTATAATGTCAACAGGGATCAGTCTATTAGCTGGCTGTGATTTATAATGTCAGAAGGGATCAG